>NW_027637389.1:0-11833 GCF_951216825.1 Electrona antarctica | reverse complement strand
GCATAAGGTTATATTCCTGGTAATGGTGGTGAGCTGCATAAGGTTATATTCCTGGTAATGGTGATGGGCTGCATAAGGTTATATTCCTGGTAATGGTGATGGGCTGCATAAGGTTATATTCCTGGTAATGGTGATGGGCTGCATAAGGTTATATTCCTGGTAATGGTGATGAGCTGCATAAGGTTATATTCCTGGTAATGGTGATGGGCTGCATAAGGTTATATTCCTGGTAATGGTGATGGGCTGCATAAGGTTATATTCCTGGTAATGGTGATGGGCTGCATAAGGTTATATTCCTGGTAATGGTGATGGGCTGCATAAGGTTATATTCCTGGTAATGGTGATGGGCTGCATAAGGTTATATTCCTGGTAATGGTGATGGGCTGCATAAGGTTATATTCCTGGTAATGGTGATGGCTGCATAAGGTTATATTCCTGGTAATGGTGATGGGCTGCATAAGGTTATATTCCTGGTAATGGGTGATGGGCTGCATAAGGTTATATTCCTGGTAATGGTGATGGGCTGCATAAGGTTATATTCCTGGTAATGGTGATGGGCTGCATAAGGTTATATTCCTGGTAATGGTGATGGGCTGCATAATGTTATATTCCTGGTAATGGTGATGGGCTGCATAAGGTTATATTCCTGGTAATGGTGATGGGCTGCATAAGGTTATATTCCTGGTAATGGTGATGGGCTGCATAAGGTTATATTCCTGGTAATGGTGATGGGCTGCATAAGGTTATATTCCTGGTAATGGTGATGGGCTGCATAAGGTTATATTCCTGGTAATGGTGATGGGCTGCATAAGGTTATATTCCTGGTAATGGTGATGGGCTGCATAAGGTTATATTCCTGGTAATGGTGATGGGCTGCATAAGGTTATATTCCTGGTAATGGTGATGGGCTGCATAAGGTTATATTCCTGGTAATGGTGATGGGCTGCATAAGGTTATATTCCTGGTAATGGTGATGGGCTGCATAAGGTTATATTCCTGGTAATGGTGATGGGCTGCATAAGGTTATATTCCTGGTAATGGTGATGGGCTGCATAAGGTTATATTCCTGGTAATGGTGATGGGCTGCATAAGGTTATATTCCTGGTAATGGTGATGGGCTGCATAAGGTTATATTCCTGGTAATGGTGATGGGCTGCATAAGGTTATATTCCTGGTAATGGTGATGGGCTGCATAAGGTTATATTCCTGGTAATGGTGATGGGCTGCATAAGGTTATATTCCTGGTAATGGTGATGGGCTGCATAAGGTTATATTCCTGGTAATGGTGATGGGCTGCATAAGGTTATATTCCTGGTAATGGTGATGGGCTGCATAAGGTTATATTCCTGGTAATGGTGATGGGCTGCATAAGGTTATATTCCTGGTAATGGTGATGGGCTGCATAAGGTTATATTCCTGGTAATGGTGATGGGCTGCATAAGGTTATATTCCTGGTAATGGTGATGGGCTGCATAAGGTTATATTCCTGGTAATGGTGATGGGCTGCATAAGGTTATATTCCTGGTAATGGTGATGGGCTGCATAAGGTTATATTCCTGGTAATGGTGATGGGCTGCATAAGGTTATATTCCTGGTATTGGTGATGGGCTGCATAAGGTTATATTCCTGGTAATGGTGATGGGCTGCATAAGGTTATATTCCTGGTAATGGTGATGGGCTGCATAAGGTTATATTCCTGGTAATGGTGATGGGCTGCATAAGGTTATATTCCTGGTAATGGTGATGGGCTGCATAAGGTTATATTCCTGGTAATGGTGATGGGCTGCATAAGGTTATATTCCTGGTAATGGTGATGGGCTGCATAAGGTTATATTCCTGGTAATGGTGATGGGCTGCATAAGGTTATATTCCTGGTAATGGTGATGGGCTGCATAAGGTTATATTCCTGGTAATGGTGATGGGCTGCATAAGGTTATATTCCTGGTAATGGTGATGGGCTGCATAAGGTTATATTCCTGGTAATGGTGATGGGCTGCATAAGGTTATATTCCTGGTAATGGTGATGGGCTGCATAATGTTATATTCCTGGTAATGGTGATGGGCTGCATAAGGTTATATTCCTGGTAATGGTGATGGGCTGCATACGGTTATATTCCTGGTAATGGTGATGGGCTGCATACGGTTATATTCCTGGTAATGGTGATGGGCTGCATAAGGTTATATTCCTGGTAATGGTGATGAGCTGCATAAGGTTATATTCCTGGTAATGGTGATGGGCTGCATAATGTTATATTCCTGGTAATGGTGATGGGCTGCATAAGGTTATATTCCTGGTAATGGTGATGGGCTGCATAAGGTTATATTCCTGGTAATGGTGATGGGCTGCATACGGTTATATTCCTGGTAATGGTGATGGGCTGCATAAGGTTATATTCCTGGTAATGGTGATGAGCTGCATAAGGTTATATTCCTGGTAATGGTGATGAGCTGCATGCAGGTTATATTCCTGGTAATGGTGATGGGCTGTATACGGTTATATTCCTGGTAATGGTGATGGGCTGCATAAGTTTATATTCCTGGTAATGGTGATGAGCTGCATGCAGGTTATATTCCTGGTAATGGTGATGGGCTGTATACGGTTATATTCCTGGTAATGGTGATGGGCTGCATGCAGGTTATATTCCTGGTAATGGTGATGAGCTGCATGCAGGTTGTATTCCTGGTAATGGTGATGGGCTGCATAAGGTTATATTCCTGGTAATGGTGATGGGCTGCATAAGGTTATATTCCTGGTAATGGTGATGGGCTGCATAAGGTTATATTCCTGGTAATGGTGATGGGCTGCATGAAGGTTATATTCCTGGTAATGGTGATGGGCTGCATAAGGTTATATTCCTGGTAATGGTGATGGGCTGCATAAGGTTATATTCCTGGTAATGGTGATGGGCTGCATAAGGTTATATTCCTGGTAATGGTGATGGGCTGCATAAGGTTATATTCCTGGTAATGGTGATGGGCTGCATAAGGTTATATTCCTGGTAATGGTGATGGGCTGCATAAGGTTATATTCCTGGTAATGGTGATGGGCTGCATAAGGTTATATTCCTGGTAATGGTGATGGGCTGCATAAGGTTATATTCCTGGTAATGGTGATGGGCTGCATAAGGTTATATTCCTGGTAATGGTGATGGGCTGCATAAGGTTATATTCCTGGTAATGGTGATGGGCTGCATAAGGTTATATTCCTGGTAATGGTGATGGGCTGCATAAGGTTATATTCCTGGTAATGGTGGTGAGCTGCATAAGGTTATATTCCTGGTAATGGTGATGGGCTGCATGCAGGTTATATTCCTGGTAATGGTGATGGGCTGCATAAGGTTATATTCCTGGTAATGGTGATGGGCTGCATGCAGGTTATATTCCTGGTAATGGTGATGGGCTGCATAAGGTTATATTCCTGGTAATGGTGATGGGCTGCATAAGGTTGTATTCCTGGTAATGGTGATGGGCTGCATAAGGTTATATTCCTGGTAATGGTGATGGGCTGCATAAGGTTATATTCCTGGTAATGGTGATGGGCTGCATAAGGTTATATTCCTGGTAATGGTGATGGGCTGCATAAGGTTATATTCCTGGTAATGGTGATGGGCTGCATAAGGTTATATTCCTGGTCATGGTGATGGGCTGCATAAGGTTATATTCCTGGTAATGGTGATGGGCTGCATAAGGTTATATTCCTGGTAATGGTGATGGGCTGCATAAGGTTATATTCCTGGTAATGGTGATGGGCTGCATAAGGTTATATTCCTGGTAATGGTGATGGGCTGCATAAGGTTATATTGGACTCTTTTCCACTGTGAAACTAAATTAAGTCACATGACTATGATACAAAGATTTTTAGTGTGTGCAACAATTTAACTGCAACACTGACCCTATAGGAGAATGCTTAGAAAGAAAGTGATGAAAACAATAACATGTCCATTTGACTAATGGGGTTTTCATAAATATTTTGATGAAAACATTTTTGTGTTTTAAGAGTGTTCTCCTATAGGTGTCCAGTAGGGGGAGGAAGTGGTCCATAGCTAAAGCCTAGACAGTGCTGAAGGGGAAACGAGTGAAGGAAAGAGTAATTGACACATGACTTAGTAGTGCAAATGAGGATATTGTTTTGGATTTCACTGCATTTTCATCCAAACTAGCAGCTTGTATCTGCTGTCCTCTATCATCCCATAGACTGGACAGTCAAAATGGAATATGTTTTCTGCTGTCCTATCCCATAGACCGAAGCGAACAGTCAAAATGGAATAACTTACTTGGCATTAGTGCAAGAGTGGGCAGACACCTCTTATCTACATATATTCGAACCTTTTGTGTTTTGTAAAATTAACGCTTTACTTGATCGCACTACAGCATCACACAAAAGCATCAAAAGTAGCAGATCTACAAGGTCGAAACGTGGCGCGAAGCGACATGTGTTGAGCTTGTAGATCTGCTGCTTTTGATGCTTTTGAATTTTATGGTGAAAAGGAACCGTTTCCGACGTTAATGAGGTTTCCACCAGACAGAGAGAGAGACGACATCATTCGAGTCGTGTTATTGTGTTGAATTATTATCGGCACCTTTTTGGAATCCTTCCTTCGCTTCGTGTGATTTGTCGACATCGTCGTCGAAACATTTTGAAGGCGTCAAAAAGGTGTCTTCGTTGCATCCATGTTTTTTATCCGCAGGCTGGCAAAAGCAACGAAGGAGAGACTTGGGAGTGTGATGATGATGATGAAAACATGACGATCTGACCGAAGGTTGATTTAAAAACTACCTGTCCATCTGTCCGTCCCCAGTAGGACGATGTATGTCCCCCAGGACAGGAGGACGATGATGATGATGATGATGATATGAGGGGCGGGGCTCTCGGGTGACGGACAACGCTGCTGTCCTTGACGATGACCAGAGAACCATGAACATTATAGGACTACCTCACATTGCTCACAATTAAAAATGAGAATGTAGGCATTTTAGCACACTCTGAATCCAGAGCGATTTACAGTAAGCGAGAACAACACTTATACATAGAAATAGTCATCTGGGATCATGTGTAAACCAATAACCGTCTAACAGTAGAATATCCAAAGAAAAAAATCAATAATCTGTACATTGAAAGTGAAACTATACACACTATAGGATGCTAGATGAATAACGACCTGGCATCTGTCTACATAACATAAACATGCTATCTAGATGACATTATTTGAACCTTTGCATATGCCTGTAAGGTCGTCGAGGCAAGTGCCACGGAATGAGGTGGAGTCCCTGGTGAGTTTTCAGACTATGGTGGAACATTGGGAGTGACTCGAGTGAGTCTGCAGTTCTGACTGCAATGGAGAGTTCATCCACCTCCTCTAATGGTCTGATGTGCAACACCACCAGATACAATCTGGGCTGTTAATCGTCTATTTTGTTTTAATTTAGTGTCCGTTTCTCTATTTACAATTTACAATTTACAATTTAGGCATTTAGCAGACGCTCTTAATCCAGAGCGACTTACATTAAGCAATAACAAAAGCATGGCATACATCACATATATAAAAAGTAGTTATCATGAATCATAAACTAAGAACGTAACAGTGGAGTATCTATGTTAACTATACATACTATACTATATAATATATTATACATGTGTACTATAAAGTACTATGACTACATAAAGTGCAATTCTAGAGCTGTCTACGTAACAAGCTATAGGTCTGTTTAAAATACTATCTAAGTCTACATAATGTGCTATCTAAGGGGCTAGGCTATTTGCCGACGGGCCCGTCGGTCGGTTCGTCGGTCGGCCCAGTATTTGTTGAAGTCATGTATTATTGACTGTGATCTCTTATGCTATGTTGATGAATTGAATACATAGGATCACAATGGAAACGTGTCCCCTGCAGGACTTTTTTGTCTTCCTCTTATCCTGTAATGTTTGACCGTACCAAATGCTGTTTACATTTCTGACTACGCCAAAAGTATTCAACCAATCTGTCTGTCCGTCCGTCCGTCCGTCCGTCCGTCCGTCCGTCCGTCCGTCCGTCCGTCCATCCACTCATGCGTTCAGCCGTCCATGTCACACACAAACAGCATCAAATCAAATGTCTGTCGTGTGCGCGTGTGTGTCGTGGTCGTGTGTGTGTGCACGTGCGTCGAGCGTGTGCTTGTTTCAGTGAAGTCACACAGAATGAACGTTACGGGGATTTGTCTCTTTTCTCCCCCCCCCCCCCCCCCCCCGCTCCACACCTCCCTGTTAAAGCAGCCTTAGATTATACAGCCTAGAGCTGTTATCACACTCATGCTCTTCTACCGTTCGCTTCTTTTCATCCCCCCCACCCCTCTCCCGCTCTTTTTAGCGACCTACCCCCCCCCCCCCCCCCCCACTCTCGCTCTCTTTTTTACAGACCTGAAGATAACGGCAAGACTATACGCCACATGATGCCATTGTCCTCTCTCTCTCTCTCTCTCTCTCTCTCTCCTGGCTAGCTCACCGACAGACTCAGCCTTTATTTCTCTCTCTGCCCCCCCCCCCCCTCTCTCTCTCTCTCTCTCTCTCTCTCTCCTGGCTAGCTCACCGACAGACTCAGCCTTTATTTCTCTCTCTGCCCCCCCCCCCCCCTCTCTCTCTCTCTCTCTCTCTGTCTCTCTCGTAGGTGTGGAGGAGATTTAAAGTTCAAAACAAAAAGTTTTAAAACTGCCACTGTTCCAATCCTACTTAACCCCCCCTCCCTCCTCTCCTCTCCTCTCGTCTCCTCGCTCCCTTCCTTCCTCCCGAGGATACTCGCTAACCCCTCTGAACTTCAGTCAGAGTTACTGAAGACCCGCCGATCAGCGGTCCACAGGGGGCGCCGCTGCTCCCCCCGCTCCGCAGAGAGAGAGAGAGAGAGCGAGAGAGACAGACATAGACAGAGACTTAGAGAGAAAGACAGAGACAGAGAGACAGAGATAGACAGACTTAGCTGCCGTGCTATTCTACCTCTCCTCTTTTTTCTCTCTCTCTCTGGTAATAAGAAAACTTTCTGTTCTCGTCTGTGTTACACCGCGACGGGAGGGAGGGAGGGGAGATAAAACTCCAGATCACTGGCACTACAATGTGGTGCCCCGCACAGCACACGCACACCCACACGTGGGTGCGATGGTGTTGCAATATACACTCAAAACTCAAAGGGATGTAACACACACACACACACACACACACACACACACACACACACACACACACACACACACACACACACACACACACACACACACACACACACACACACACACACACAGACAGTAGATGTAACCTCGTCACGAGGCCCTCGTGTATAGCGATACTAATATCACTGCGTGGATATTAGTCTCATCCCTCTCAATACTTTTGTCCTGCTCCATATTTGCATCTACTGGGCCCTGGCTGGTTATAGCCTTGTTCCAGGTGAATCTGGTTGGCCCTATGCCAGTGCGGGTCTGTGAAGTCCTCCCACAGTTGAGAGGGGCCAGACTTAATCTGTGTTCTGCCCTCTAATGGCAAATACCCTGGCCATTCAATTTATTATAGAACAGGTGTACTGTATTACCCTGATTAGGATAAGCACACAGGTGTATACATGCTCTTAATTATGTGTGTGCCATCTCTTGCAGTCGACAGCATTGTCTGTAAGTGGGAACCTTTTCTGTTCTAATTTCCAGCTCCTTTGTGGCAAAAGGAACACAAGCCTGTGCTGCCTGGGCTTTAGCACATGCTCGCTCTGCTGCAGAACTAACTGATCTTCTACATGAGCTTGTGCTTTTCGAGCTCACACTTGTCTTCTCACTTAGGCTGTTCTGATCGGCCATGGCTGCACTGTGGTGCACTTATACTGCTTGTTGTCCAGCTGTTGTCTATCTTTACTTCATGTCTTACTGTACTGTCCTCGCTATGTGTGTACATTTGTGTACATAGTTAGACAGTCAGCAAAACTCCTTTGAAAAATGACATGGCAGTCAGGATGCAGCGTCCAAGCTCCTGTGTTTTATTGTCACACGTGCACATCATCAAGCAATGGAGTAAAACTCATCGTCATATACAGTAGGATGTCTGATATGAGCGGTGGCTAGCAGTGACCAGCAAAGATTGCTCTACGATGTGCTACGGTTGTTGTTATTGGCAGCAGTTCACCATAGAGATGTTTTTTTTAACACACATTGTAATGTACCATCAAGCCGGTCTTGTAATTCCTTCTTCATAGTCCATGTCTCAGCACCATACAGCAGGATGCTTTCTTCAGGCCCTGAAGAAATAGACCTTGGTGGAGGTTGAAATGCTGGACTGAGGCGTTCCAGTCTTGTCCCTTTCTGGCAAGAAAGTCCTTTCTGCTTTTTTCAGTCACATATGAACCGATATATATGTTCTTTGTGCTGTCGGCCACATGAACCAAAGAATGCGTGATCCATCCATTGATGTAATACTTGGGTCGGTAGGGTCGACCTCATTCATGGACGAATGACATCATCAACTCGCGACGGGCATTGTCCTGCTTGAGTAAGAGAATAACTATTACAAAAATAAATATCATATTTAAAAAATAGATCGCGGATACAAGCGACCAAAATGAGTTTTGAGTTGCTGCTACTTGACGTGGAAAGGAGCCAGCTTAGGTGGTTTGGGCATCTGGTAAGGAGGGAGGTGGGAGGAGGTGCTCGATGCATGTCCTCGATGCACGTCCCACTGGAAGGAGACCCCCGGGCAGACCAAGGATCAGAGTGAGGGATCATGTCTCCAAAATGGTCTGGGAACGCCTTGGGATCATCCAGGAGAAAGTTGCTAATGTTGCTCAGGAGAGGGAAGTCTGGAGCTCTCTGGTGGAGCTGTTGCCCCCGCGACCCGACTATGGATAAGCGGTTGAAGATGGATATTTAAGGTGTTTTTAATATATAATGTATCAAGGGGCATTTGGCTTATTAGCCAGGGATCCTTTAAAAGGACAACTCTACCCATTTTCAACATGTACAATTGGTCCTCACTAATAGGCCACTCATTATAATACTGGTACCATGTGTGTCTCAGAGGAGGGCTGTCAGAAACCCGCCTACCAGTGACATCATCGATGGGCAATCCAAGCTAATGCTATAATGGAAGCCATTGAGTTGAAACAAATTAAAGTTGGAAATAGGCTATCGTTTGAAGAAATAATAAAAGTAAAACACATGTTTAATGATGATGTCACTAGTGGCGGGTTTCTGAAGTGTCCACAAAACAGCAGCAGCCCTCCTTTATGAGACAAAGACCGAGTAGACAAAAATGGCAAAAATGTTATCACAAGCGGTAATGAGGACAAGTCGTGCGGAGGTGAGTTGAAAATGGGCGAAGTCGTCCTTTAGTTAAAGCATTAAAGAGAATTGAGTCACAGCCCAGCCGAGGGATAAAGGAAACAAGTTTAGTCTGTAAAACGCGTTGGAAAACCTGGTTCGAATTAGAGGGCGATTTCAACAAAGGTCAATGTATTCCCGCTGATATCCTGAGAGGGAGAGGAAATTTAATACCCCCTTTTTTTTGGTTGAATTAATTAATTATAATATTAGGGCTAGCTCAAGGGGGTCCTTTTCTTCAGTGATTAAGTGAGCACATATCTTTAAAAGAGTGCATTGGTCTCGGGAGGCCTTGGGCTTCTGAACTCTGGGGTGGAGCGCATACGTATCTATGGATTAATCCATTGAGACCTGGAACGCATCCATGTCACGTTAGCGTTTAACCACATTAACCATTAACCCATTTTGGGGCGGGAACCCCTTTTGGTGTTTTAAACATTATGTTATAATTTAGCTATTGAAAAATAGCAGATCTACAAGCTCATAGCGCGCCACCGAGTGGCGCGCTATGAACTTGTAGGTCTGCTATTTTTGAAAAATCGTTAAAATGTGCCTCAAATCTTTCCGGAAATTGTCATGATTTAGAAAACTTTTTTTTTTTTAAATTTCGACGTCAGGCCTGAATGGGTTAAACATGAGAGTAAAGACGGAGACAGACAGTGGTGAAGACTTGGAGTAAAAGTACTCACATTTATGTTTGAGGGGGCGCTAGCCCCTCCTATGCCCAGCTTTGTGTGTACCCCCATGCATAACGATGATTTGATTTGCTGATGATCACCCCATAGTGATGATTTGATTCTGGCTGAGCAAAAGTATAAGTATTGAGGATAAAAAGTGAGGGCAGAAAAGTGAAGATGCAAATTGCGATTGGCCGGAATGTGATGATGTATGATGACAAGAGCACTCCCCACACGGGTGTGAAGTAAAAGTATCAATACCGCAATACTAGTATGTAGTATCAAGTAAAATAGTACGGAATGCAATATTTACTTGAGTGAAAGTATTGGTATCAAAGTAGAAGGTATACGGATTTAGCAGAAGTTTTCAAAATGTTTGCAATGCATACAAATCTTTTGATCTACAAGCCTGCAGTGAGCTTGTAGATCTGATATTTTCAAATAGCAGAAATGTACATAGGGCTGAAGTGGTTAATGTACAGTATGTTTTTAAATCTACAACTAGTAACTGTAGTAAAAAGTACATTATTTGCCTCTGAGATGTAGTGGAGTACAGCTGAACATTGTAGTACTCCAGTGAAGTAAAACATAAATATACCTGCAAACTGCTCACACATGTCGCTCTAGTACCTCTGGACTCTGACGAACACGTCCTTATTTAGATGTCCAATCACCTCTACGCCCTGGCTATGACCCCGCCCACATGTACAGTCAGCATGGGTTCACATTACAACCAGTGGAAGAGTGGATGGCTTTGTGATTCTGTGCATAATCGCCTGTCTCTCTCTCTCTCTCTCTCTGCATGTTTTCTTTTGCGTGCGTGGCTGCGCGCACGTGTGTGTGTGTGTGTGTGTGTGTGTGTGTGTGTGTGTGTGTGTGTGTGTGTGTGTGCGTGTGCGTGTGCGTGCGTGCGTGCGTGCGTGCGTGCGTGCGTGCGTGCGTGCGTGCGTGCGTGCTTTTGAATTGTGTTTTATGCTGCGTTTGACTGTAGGCCTACGAATAATTATCCTCATTACTAAATCCAAGGGATTGACCAAACCAGACGTGTCCAACTGTCCACGCCTCTTCAAAAAGCCCCCAACATAACTCAGGCATGTTGTTTGGACTGGCAGTGTGACGTAGGTGTGAGGGCTTCAAATGCTATCGATGCACTGAACGAGACATTATCACGTTTAATCAGACCATTGATTGGTCTCAGTAGGTCTACTGACCTACCAAGATCTCAGTAGGCCTATAGCTGCATTCTGTGCGCTGATCACGCCTACTGTTTTGACCGCGACGAAGGCATGCATGGTTTTCACCCTGTTTATCTCAGTTGGGGCAGTTGTTGCTCCCCGCAACACTATTTGCGATTCTAGTGCCAATCGGGTCCCAACTTGGATGAGTCGACTCAAGCGAACATCGCAACGCTCGCCACAGCAACTCGCTGGCTCGGTGGTGGTGGCTCTCGTTGCTCAAGTTGGCTTGAGACGGCGCCCCTCCGTATGCATGGCCTGGTTACAGGCTTAATATAATGAATATTATTAGATTGCATGTTCTCCCCGTGTCCCCTAGGATAGGTAGTAGTACCCTCACAAAAACATGCAGTAATCCTGGTCTCTATACTGCCTCCCCCTGATCAGCCGGGGCGCTTGATGGAGGGAAAGGAACTTGTTGGAATAACGTGTTCCTTCCACACGTCGGGGAAACTCTCCCTGGCAGGTGAAAAGAAGCAGCTTGGACTCCTCATGCATAGAAGGAAGCATGAGGTCAGTCTGCTGCCCCCCCCCCCCAGGTTTGCAGAGGAAGTAGCGCCCAGGATTACATTAGATAATTGACACTGGGTGAAAAAA
>NW_027637390.1:0-15038 GCF_951216825.1 Electrona antarctica | reverse complement strand
ACACGCGCACACACACACACACACACACACACACACACACACACACACACACACACACACACACACACACACACACACACACACACACACACACACACACACACACACACACACACACACACACACACACACACACACACACACACACACACACACACACACACACACACACACACACACACACACACACACAATTATAACATAATGCTTAAAACACCAAAAGGGGTTCCCGCCCAAAATGTGTTAAGGTTATTGTAGCAGTCAATTTATATTGGGGGTCGGGAGGGGGCGGGGCGGGGGTCCCGAGACATTGCCAAAGCATTTCCGGGGGTCCCCGGCCAAAAACGTTGAGAACCCCTGGTCTATGGCTCTGGGCTCAAGACACCGCGGTGGATATTTTGATATTTGATATTTTGCTGAAAGTGTTAAAATGTCCCGACTTCATACGCAGCGAATCAGAGTACGGCAGGCTGGGCATCCTGACACGTAAAGCGCACATGTGGTGGCTAACGATGTGTTAATGAGAGAGCTAATTAGCGTGAGATAAAGTGGTCGGCCTTGTGATGAGAACACAAGTGCAATCATGCACGCACGCACGCACGCACGCACGCACGCACGCACGCACGCAGGCACGCACGCACGCACGTGCAGTGGGTACCACCCTTCATGCCAAGGACCCTAAAATAGCAATGGCTTAAAAAAACAAAAACAAAGAGTAGCCATCCCATAATATCACAGAATGTGACCCACAGGAACACGGCCAGGGGGCCAGCCCGGAACCGGTGAGCCGCCCCGCGTCCCAAACGGTCCAGAAATGACAGCGGTACCGTGTGGGGGTCCCTGGGGGTCCCTGGGGGTCCTCGGGAACATCCAGACCCCCAGGAACGTGCCGAGGGGGCTGGCCCGGTACCGGCGTGCCGCGTCCGAAATGGTTGAGAAATGAAAGAGTTACCGTGTGGGGATCCCTGGGGGGTCCCTGGGGGGGTCCCTGGGGGGTCCCTGGGGGTCCCTTTACTGTACTGTACTGTAACACCCCAAATATCATCATATATACAGTTAATATGTGTGTGTGTGTGTGTGTGTGTGTGTGTGTGTGTGTGTGTGTGTGTGTGTGTGTGTGTGTGTGTGTGTGTGTGTGTGTGTGTGTGTGTGTGTGTGTGTGTGTGTGTGAGACTTGGTTGTGAAAACCAACAGAACGCTATTTATTTTGTGCTCTGACAGACAGACATACAGACAGACAGACAGACAGACAGACAGACATACAGACAGACAGACAGACAGACAGACAGACAGACAGACAGACAGACAGACAGACAGACAGACAGACAGACAGACAGACAGACAGACAGACAGACCTGCACAGGTGCGTCCGTGTTGGTAGTATCCAGGCGGGCAGGCAGTCAGACAGCGCCCCCTGTGGAGGACGGCCTTAATGTCCCTGCAGGCGTCACAGAGGTCCACAGAACCAGAACACCTCAGACAGTCAGCATGGCACTGGACTGGAGACGCACACACACACACACACGCGCACGCACGCACGCACGCACGCACGCACGCACGCACGCACGCACGCACGCACGCACGCACGCACGCACGCACGCACGCACGCACGCACGCACGCACGCACGCACGCACGCACGCACGGGCGCACGCACACAAACACACACAAAAATGTCATATGTCATCAAACGGTGATTCCGTGGCTCAAATGCTGAATAAATAATAAATAATGGGCCTTGACATGAAAAGGGTTGAAGTCCAATCAGAACGCACCTTGTCGACACTCGGGGCAGCACTGGCCCTCCTGTGGCGCCACCTGCAGGCTGCCCAGGGGACACGTAGGGCAGGACCGCTGGTAGCACGTCACCTGGCCGCCATCGCACTCACACTGCCTGCACGCACCCTCACTCCACTGGGGGAGGGGGGATCGGGGGGAGGGGGGGAGAGGGAGAGAGAGGGGGGAGGGAGGGAGAGTGTAAATGATTAGTTCTCTGTCTAAGAGTGTAAATGATTAGTTCTCTGTCACTCACCGACTGTTGCCTCTGCACCAACCCACCGGCCTTAGGACCCTACATACTAGCCTGGTTAATAAACCAGACCGAATCAGCCGTTGGCAAAACATTTTTTGCCTGCCAGCGGATTAGGGTCTGGCGAGGCTCAGTAGCACGCCTCTTTCCTACAACCGAGAACAGGTCGGGCCAATCGGGACACAGTATGCAATATGGGCGGGCTTTGGTACAGTGACGTTCAATGCTTGAGACCTTTGACTGACAGTAGCTCTGACCAATTGCGTCAAAGAGAAAATGTTTGAACCCGCCCCCCGGGAAATGAAATCCAAGTGGAGCCAGCCCAGACTAATATACCGCGACAGTGTTGTGTGATATTAGTCTGGCTTATTAGCCAGGCTACCTACATACACCAACCCACTGGCCTTAGGACCCTACATATACCAACCCACTGGCCTTAGGACCCTACATACACCAACCCACCGGCCTTAGGACCCTACATACACCAACCCACTGGCCTTAAGACCCTACATACACCAACCCACCGGCCTTAGGACCCTACATACACCAACCCACTGGCCTTAGGACCCTACATACACCAACCCACTGGCCTTAGGACCCTACATACACCAACCCACTGGCCTTAGGACCCTACATACACCAACCCACTGGCCTTAGGACCCTACATACACCAACCCACTGGCCTTAAGACCCTACATACACCAACCCACTGGCCTTAGGACCCTACATACACCAACCCACCGGCCTTAGGACCCTACATACACCAACCCACCGGCCTTAGGACCCTACATACACCAACCCACTGGCCTTAAGACCCTACATACACCAACCCACTGGCCTTAAGACCCTACATACACCAACCCACTGGCCTTAAGACCCTACATACACCAACCCACTGGCCTTAGGACCCTACATACACCAACCCACTGGCCTTAAGACCCTACATACACCAACCCACTGGCCTTAGGACCCTACATACACCAACCCACCGGCCTTAGGACCCTACATACACCAACCCACCGGCCTTAGGACCCTACATACACCAACCCACTGGCCTTAGGACCCTACATACACCAACCCACCGGCCTTAAGACCCTACATACACCAACCCACTGGCCTTAGGACCCTACATACACCAACCCACTGGCCTTAGGACCCTACATACACCAACCCACCGGCCTTAGGACCCTACATACACCAACCCACTGGCCTTAGGACCCTACATACACCAACCCACTGGCCTTAGGACCCTACATACACCAACCCACCGGCCTTAGGACCCTACATACACCAACCCACTGGCCTTAAGACCCTACATACACCAACCCACTGGCCTTAGGACCCTACATACACCAACCCACTGGCCTTAGGACCCTACATACACCAACCCACCGGCCTTAGGACCCTACATACACCAACCCACTGGCCTTAAGACCCTACATACACCAACCCACTGGCCTTAGGACCCTACATACACCAACCCACTGGCCTTAGGACCCTACATACACCAACCCACCGGCCTTAGGACCCTACATACACCAACCCACCGGCCTTAGGACCCTACATACACCAACCCACTGGCCTTAAGACCCTACATACACCAACCCACTGGCCTTAGGACCCTACATACACCAATCCACTGGCCTTAGGACCCTACATACACCAACCCACTGGCCTTAGGACCCTACATACACCAACCCACTGGCCTTAGGACCCTACATACACCAACCCACTGGCCTTAAGACCCTACATACACCAACCCACTGGCCTTAAGACCCTACATACACCAACCCACCGGCCTTAGGACCCTACATACACCAACCCACTGGCCTTAGGACCCTACATACACCAACCCACCGGCCTTAAGACCCTACATACACCAACCCACTGGCCTTAAGACCCTACATACACCAACCCACTGGCCTTAGGACCCTACATACACCAACCCACTGGCCTTAGGACCCTACATACACCAACCCACTGGCCTTAGGACCCTACATACACCAAATAAATATTTCCAAAGGGAATTGCATCATTTACTTCTGTGTGACCAGAAGCAGGGATCAAACATATCGCCATCTGTGTGACCAGAAGGATCAAACATATCGCCATCTGAACAGATCAAACATATCGCCATCTGAACAGATCAAACATATCGCCATCTGAACAGATCAAACATATCGCCATCTGAACAGATCAAACATATCGCCATCTGAACAGATCAAACATATCGCCATTTGAACAGATCAAACATATCGCCATCTGAACAGATCAAACATATCGCCATCTGAACAGATCAAACATATCGCCATCTGAACAGATCAAACATATCGCCATCTGAACAGATCAAACATATCGCCATGTGAACAGATCAAACATATCGCCATGTGAACAGATCAAACATATCGCCATCTGAACAGATCAAACATATCGCCATCTGAACAGATCAAACATATCGCCATCTGCCGTAAAATTAATGTCCAGAGGGGGGATATTAACCCATGTTGACCTGACACTAGATTCTACTAAATGTATTCTAAATCCTGAACGTTTTCTAAAAGGTTCCCTATGTTTCTATGTCAGCGGTGCTCCCTATGTTTCTATGTCAGTGGTGCTCCCTATGTTTCTACTTCAGCGGTGCTCACTATGTTTCTATGTCAGCGGTGCTCCCTATGTTTCTATGTCAGTGGTGCTCCCTATGTTTCTATGTCAGTGGTGCTCCCTATGTTTCTATGTCAGTGGTGCTCCCTATGTTTCTATGTCAGCGGTGCTCACTATGTTTCTATGTCAGTGGTGCTCCCTATGTTTCTATGTCAGTGGTGCTCCCTATGTTTCTATGTCAGTGGTGCTCCCTATGTTTCTATGTCAGTGGTGCTCCCTATGTTTCTATGTCAGCGGTGCTCCCTATGTTTCTATGTCAGTGGTGCTCCCTATGTTTCTATGTCAGTGGTGCTCCCTATGTTTCTATGTCAGCGGTGCTCCCTATGTTTCTATGTCAGTGGTGCTCCCTATGTTTCTATGTCAGCGGTGCTCCCTATGTTTCTATGTCAGCGGTGCTCACTATGTTTCTATGTCAGTGGTGCTCCCTATGTTTCTATGTCAGCGGTGCTCCCTATGTTTCTATGTCAGCGGTGCTCCCTATGTTTCTATGTCAGCGGTGCTCACTATGTTTCTATGTCAGTGGTGCTCCCTATGGTCCTCATTCACAAAGGAGAAATACGCAAGAGTGTAACGGAAGCTTAACGGAAGCGTAAACAGATGCGGGAAATTCCGTCCGATCACGCAACGTTGTTTTGCCGTGCAATTCAAAGAGCGGTGTGTACCACAGGTACGCAGGTGTATGTTGTGAGGTACGCAGGTGAATGCGAACGGGTGCCAAATGATCGGAAAATCAGCGGATAACTTAATTTGCATTGATCCACGCCCCATTTCACACCATAAAAGGCGTCAAGCATGACTCAGCAGACAGCAGTAAAAAAAACAAAAAAGAACTATAGGCCTTACAGCTCAAACGAAATAGAGGTCCTCCTGACGGAATGCAACAAAATAATGATATTTTCCAGTATAGTGGCTTCACAAATTAAAATAAAAATGATTGCTGGAAAGAAATTAGGCTATATTAGGAAATTAAAAGAAAATGATCTGACCATGTCAAGCGCCGGAGCGACGACCACCACCTCTCTTTTTTTACATCCATATACCATTACATTTGTGCGTGATTCTTTATATTGTCTATAGCCTACCATTAAACTATATAAATCATTTTCCCAAGCTTACAAAACGGTGAACGCTGCTCCGCACCGCTGCAGCAATGTCAAGCTGACTTACGGTATAAAATGCAGCTTTTTTATTTTTTTATTTAAGTTCGGGACCAAGGCAGCAAGCTAGCGTATACTTGGCAATTATATTATAAAGCCTTTTCTTTTCTATTAAACAATTGCTCACTCACACCTTTGCAGAGGTAAAACATATATCCGATATTTGTATCAGAGCTGCATTGATTCATGCGGGGAATAGATTAATATCATCTCACTGTCATCTGTCTGAATGCCATGTGGAGAATGGATTTGTTCTGATCATGGACACGTAGGCATAGGCCTATAGCTATTTAAAATTTCAACCATATACGGCGGGTAGCCTCCTCTTTGTCAGATCTAAGTGCAGGTTCATTTATGATGATGTCATATTAAAATGATTCGCGAATTTCGCGGGACATTTGGCACCAAACTTGATTGATCTCATCAATATAGTAGCCTACAGCCCAGCTATAAGTTCCCCATATTATAATTAATTAAGGTGCACTGGCTTAAAACTATGACTGGCCGAATTGCACGCTGATGCAATAATGTGGACTTCTATTTTGTTATAGGGCTAATTCATTTTCCAATGAATTCGTACAGTGCTGAATGCAGATAAGTGTATGTTCTTATTATAATTGTGAGTTTGTTTTTTAACATGCAGCGCAAGTCCGCGAGAGCCGATCTACAAGCTCACAACGCGTTGCACTGCGAGTAGAAAGCTGTCAAGTGCAGCGCAATCGCGCATGCTAGAAATATCCTAATAAATAAATAAAAAGGTGTCGGGTTTGCAGGGGCAGTTTCTGTATGGGACTCTAGGCTAACCTGCCTCTAGAATGCATGCATTTAGGCATCCAAGTGATACTTGGCTTTTATATAAGCTATCATTTTTTTATGTGCTGACCAATGTTTTGGACACATTCCTACATATTTTATCTGAGATTTGGGGACTTTTAATTGATTCAGAATGAAGACTAAAGCCTTCTGAATAAATCTACGCAAGCAGTACACGACCCTCTGAGCTGGCGCAGCTTTTAGCGGAGATTCCGACCATCCGACGTCACCGTCAAGTTCACGTTCAAGTTCATGAATTCCCACGTAATGTGGGAATCCACGTAAATGCCTGTCCGCTCACGCTCCGCTCACGTTATGTAACGGTATGAGCGTAAACGCCGTTGTGAATGAGGACCTATGTTTCTATGTCAGCGGTGCTCCCTATGTTTCTATGTCAGCGGTGCTCAACAATTTCACGTCAAGGAGCCCCAGAATTATCTGTATTTGTCTGAAAAGTTACTGGATGAGTCGGTTTACACCGCTGCTTTCAGGTGTACCTCAGGGTTCTGGTCTTGGACCGCACACGATGTTGTCCCAGACACACACTCCGGACAGCACTTCCCAGGCAGGTGAACCAGATCCTCTCCCTGAAACATACACACAGAAAGGAAGGTTACATTTTACTCTTAACTATTTGGTCTTTTTCCACAGATGAGTCTTGAAGAATGGGGGTCGTCTCATAATCACAGTCGTCTCATATACGGTAATAATACGGTAGGGGGTCGTCTCATAATCACAGTCGTCTCATATACGGTAATAATACGGTAGGGGGTCGTCTCATAATCACAGTCGTCTCATATACGGTAATAATACGGTAGGGGGTCGTCTCATAATCACAGTCGTCTCATATACGGTAATAATACGGTAGGGGGTCGTCTCATAATCACAGTCGTCTCATATACGGTAATAATACGGTAATAATACGGTAATACAAAATTGCATCAGCTTGACGGGAAAACAGTGTTGTTTTGTGCAGCAAATTTTAGCGGCAAATTCTAAATCTACAGTTTACTAAAATGTATTTTGGCGGTGCCTTGATGACGTCGTAATGTATTTTGGCGGTGCCTTGATGACGTCGTAATGTATTTTGGCGGTGCCTTGATGACGTCGTAATGACAGTTTTCTTTTCACTTGCTGAAAATAGCAGATCTACAAGCCCACAACGTGTCACACTGTGACACGTTGTGAGCTTGTAGATCTGCTATTTCCAGCATGCAACCACGTGTAAAATGACTTATACTGGGTCTCTTGTCCACTAGTCCCTTCCTGACATTTTAATCTAGTTTGTATTTGTTGATGAAATCATCAGTATATTTAGTCTTAGTTTTAGTCATCATAGGCTTTTAATACAGGATGTGATCCATATGGACAACCTTTTAATACAGGATGTGACCCATATGGACAACCTTTTAATACAGGATGTGACCCATATGGACAACCTTTTAATACAGGATGTGACGACAACCTTTTAATACAGGATGTGACCCATATGGACAACCTTTTAATACAGGATGTGATCCATATGGACAACCTTTTAATACAGGATGTGACCCATATAGACAACCTTTTAATACAGGATGTGATCCATATGGACAACCTTTTAATACAGGATGTGATCCATATGGACAACCTTTTAATACAGGATGTGACCCATATGGACAACCTTTTAATACAGGATGTGATCCATATGGACAACCTTTTAATACAGGATGTGATCCATATGGACAACCTTTTAATACAGGATGTGACCCATATGGACAACCTTTTAATACAGGATGTGACCCATATGGACAACCTTTTAATACAGGATGTGACCCATATGGACAACCTTTTAATACAGGATGTGACCCATATGGACAAGGCACACGCTGTCCTTTGAGACATTGATGACATTGTACACTTACCATGGGGCAGACCACGGTGTGTGTGTGTGTGTGTGTGTGTGTGTGTGTGTGTGTGTGTGTCTCACCGTGGGACAGACCACGCGGCTGCACTCAGCTCTCATGCAGGACACCTGTCCTCTCTCGCAGGTGCAGAAGTCGCAGCCGGTCCCGTTCCACATGTCTCCGTGGTAACGCACCGCCCCCTCCAACAGGCAGCTTCCCCTGGAGGGGGCGCACTCCTCACAGCACTGCCCCGCCCGCTTCACTGTGGTCTCGCCCTGTTAGGGCGACATTAGACCTGTTTATAACTGGTCTCGCCCTGTTGGGGCGACATTAGACCTGTTTATAACTGGTCTCGCCCTGTTGGGGCGACATTAGACCTGTTTATAACCTCACTGTGGCCTCGCCCTGTTGGGGCGACATTATATTGTTTATAACCTCACTGTGGCCTCGCCCTGTTGGGGCGACATTATATTGTTTATAACCTCACTGTGGCCTCGCCCTGTTGAGGCGACATTAGACCTGTTTATAACTGGTCTCGCCCTGTTGGGGCGACATTAGACCTGTTTATAACCTCACTGTGGCCTCGCCCTGTTTGGGCGACATTATATTGTTTATAACCTCACTGTGGCCTCGCCCTGTTGGGGCGAACATTAGACCCGTTTATAACTGGTCTCGCCCTGTTGGGGCGACATTAGACCTGTTTATAACTGGCCTCGCCCTGTCGGGGCGACATTAGACCTGTTTATAACTGGTCTCGCCCTGTTGGGGCGACATTAGACCTGTTTATAACCTCACTGTGGCCTCGCCCTGTTGGGGCGAACATTAGACCTGTTTATAACCTCACTGAGGCGAGGTGTGTGTGTG
This sequence comes from Electrona antarctica, assembly GCF_951216825.1. Taxonomy (NCBI): domain Eukaryota; kingdom Metazoa; phylum Chordata; class Actinopteri; order Myctophiformes; family Myctophidae; genus Electrona; species Electrona antarctica. The sequence goes on along the minus strand of NW_027637390.1, from coordinate 5,630 downwards.
TGTGTGTGTGTGTGTGTGTGTGTGTGTGTGTGTGTACTCACCTTGGTGCACGTGACAGGGTGACAGGTGTGTGTGTGGCAGCGGGACTGGCCACGCTCACACACACACGTCGTGCAGCTGTTCTTCTGCCACTGTTCAGCATGCTGCAACACACACACACACACACACTATGATTACACACGCGCACGCACACACACACACAGTATGATTACACACGCGCACGCACACACACACACACACACTATGATTACACACGTGCACGCACACACACACACACACTATGATTACACACGCGCACGCGCACACACACACACACACACACTATGATTACACACGCGCACGCACACACACACACACTGTTCAGCATGCTGCAACACACACACACACTATGATTACACACACACACACACACACACACACACACACACACACACACACACACACACACACACACACACACACACACACACACACACACACACACACACACACACACACACACACACACACACACACACACACACACACACACACACACACACACACAAAATTCTCTGAAACCTCAATTTTGGTTTCGATTTTTTTTCCAGTAAAAGAAATACATTGTCTCAAATGCAAACAAATGTGAATTTTCCTATTGGAATAAAGTCCAAACCTTAAAAGGATCCCTGGCTAATAAGACAAATATGCCTTAACACTAGGATGTCTGAAAAAAATGCACTACTAATATGACGGCTAACGGTCAGGCTGACCGGTGTTTTTCGTGCTATTTGATTGGCCATTGTCTCCCCCACTGTCTAATGATCTTCACACCTCTCTCTGCACCCGTTGACGGCTTGCCATTGTCTTCTAAATGTTACATTCCAACGAATTCAAGGCAGCAGTTTCAACTAGACAGGACAACTCAAAGTTATTTTTTATTTCAGTTTACCAAACTATAATTATAGTGACGGTGTGAGCGCTATATTGAATACCCTTGCGCAGCAAACACTGTCCGACTTTGTATTGAGCCAATACAATAGGCTACCACACGTTATTGCCAGAGTCAGGCACATTGCTCAGACGAAATACGACATTAGTTATATATTGTCATTTTATATAGAGGGGGAAACATCGATGTAATTAATATATATTTGATTGATTGTGCCAAAAAAAGGAAAGAGCTGTGCGTGCGTGCGTGCGTGCAAATCAGAAAAGTTTAGGCTACAGACAAAGGAGTTGGGAGTTTGGGAGCGGCTAGCCTTCTATATAATGCTGCGCACATATTAGCCTATATATATTTAAAAAATACCCAGCATAATTTTTGGGAAGGCTAAGCCTGGCCTAGCCTTACATACCCGCCGCCTATGATCGATGTAATTTATATATATTTGATTTATTGTGCCAGCAGAAAGGTCCGTAGCAGCAGCACGGTTTATATATACACCATAGGATAGATCAAGTCATGTGACGCATCACCGCCACAAATAGTGCTACAGCGTTATCTAAAATGCACTTCCGCATACCTCACCGTCAGTTACTTGGATATTTTCTCCCTCTCCACGAGAGAGGGAGAGAGAGAGAGGGAGAGAGAAAAAAAGAGAGCCGTGATGCGTGGAAATCAGTTCCACTGGTCGCGTGCAGAAAAGTTTACAAAGAAGGACGGACAGAACTGTTCTTCTGACTGACAAAACATTTAGAAGTTCGGGACGTCTATCGGGTTGGACTGATTTCAAACACTGTCATTTTTATTTGGCATCGCGCTGATTCGCGCTGATGTACAACTTTGTATTGAGACAATAAAGACATTTCAGGCCTACATGGTAATATTCGTTCAAAAACTATAGCCTACGGTACAAAATAAATGTAGGATGTAGCATTTATTCATATTATACACAAGTCATTTCATTGAAAACAGCCTTTGACTAGGAAAGAGGTCCACAGCTCAGGGTATATTGAAAACGGCCTGGGAAAAAAAAAATCGCATCGGCAAACACACCATATTTCACCATATTTTTGATGCGCTGATATATGAAATGAATATGCGCGACATAGTCACAATGCTATAAACTTTATTATTCCAACATAATTATGCTAAAGATGGCATGTATAGTCAACATGTATTTATATCTATTGAGCTATGCGCTTGGTGGAAACAATACCACACACCATATTTCTTTTTCCGTTTCGAGAAATAAAGTCAGACATCGTTATTTCTGCAAACCGCATATAACAAATATAACATCTAAAACAACATTTAGTTTATGTAAGTTTGTAATGTAAGTTTGCCTACATGTGGAAGTAGTTGGAATGCAAATGACACATTAGCTTGAACAATGCCCGTCTCCAGCCGGGAGGGAGGTGTGAAAAGCACTGCTTGTGGGGGAGAAAGGGTGAGGGCTCTAAGAGCGGTCCCACGGACCGAAAAAGAGCAGACATTTTAGTAGAATTATGTCTAAAATCATATTTCCAAAACGTTTCAGATGAAAAAAAAAACAGAGATGGTTTGAATCGAACATTTAGAAAAAGTCATGCAAGGGGAACTTTCTCAGGACTTCATGGGCAAAGAAAATCCACTTCAAAATTTCAAAATCGGTCAGCCTGACCGCTCCGACGCGCTAGTGTTAAAACATTATACTTGCCCTTTATGAATACAAAAAAAAACAAAAAAAACACCATCAATATTGTATTTCTTTCATAAATAGAGAATCTTTCTGCTCCCATCGCAGGTTTGATGATATGTCCATGTGGTCCAGCCCTATGGAATGCATATGCTAATAAAAACAACTTAACACTTCCTAAGAATAATATGAGCATCAAAGCAATATTTAAATACATTTTATTAGCATGTGCATTCCATACATTCCCTGAACCACACATAGACACACTCTACCTATGGCGGTGGCGGTGGTTCAGGGGTAGAGTGGCTGGATGGGAACCGCAAGGTTGCCAGTTCGAACCCGGGCTCCCCCAGAGTTACTGTCGAAGTGTCCTTGAGCAAGACTCTGAACCCCTAATTGCTCCCGGTGTGCTAGTTGGTTCCTTGCATGGTTTCCGCTGCCATCGGTGTATGAATGGGTGAATGTAATGCACAATCTATGTAAAGCGCCTTGGATAAAGGCGCTATATAAATGCACCATTTATCTATGGACCACACATGGACATATGACATCCTCAACTTGGACAGGAGCAGTTCCTATCACTGCGCAAAAAGCATGGAACACGGATGTGTATATTACAGGAAACTCCCGTTAAACTTTCCAACAAACTCCCGTAAACTCCCGAATTGTACCATCACACCTGTATATTACCGTATATTAACTGTATATGTACCATCACACCTGTATATTACCGTATATTAACTGTATATGTACCATCACACCTGTATATTACCGTATATTAACTGTATATGTACCATCACACCTGTATATTACCGTATATTAACTGTATATGTACCATCACACCTGTATATTACCGTATATAAACTGTATATGTACCATCACACCTGTATATTACCGTATATTAACTGTATATGTACCATCACACCTGTATATTACCGTATATTAACTGTATATGTACCATCACACCTGTATATTACCGTATATTAACTGTATATGTACCATCACACCTGTATATTACCGTATACTAACTGTATATGTACCATCACACCTGTATATTACCGTATATTAACTGTATATGTACCATCACACCTGTATATTACCGTATACTAACTGTATATGTACCATCACACCTGTATATTACCGTATATTAACTGTATATGTACCATCACACCTGTATTACCGTATACTAACTGTATATGTACCATCACACCTGTATATTACCGTATATTAACTGTATATGTACCATCACACCTGTATATTACCGTATATTAACTGTATATGTACCACCACACCTGTATATTACCGTATATTAACTGTATATGTACCACCACACCTGTATATTACCGTATATTAACTGTATATGTACCATCACACCTGTATATTACCGTATATTAACTGTATATGTACCACCACACCTGTATATTACCGTATAATAACTGTATATGTACCATCACACCTGTATATTGCCGTATATTAACTGTATATGTACCATCACACCTGTATATTACCGTATATTAACTGTATATGTACCATCACACCTGTATATTACCGTATATTAACTGTATATGTACCATCACACCTGTATATTGCCGTATATTAACTGTATATGTACCATCACACCTGTATATTACCGTATATTAACTGTATATGTACCATCACACCTGTATATTACCGTATATTAACTGTATATGTACCATCACACCTGTATATTACCGTATATTAACTGTATATGTACCATCACACGAATCTGTAGTCCTAATCCTTTACCATTTAGAATCTGTAGTCCTAATCCTTTACCATTTAGAATCTGTAGTCCTCCTTTACCATTTAGAATCTGTAGTCCTCCTTTACCATTTAGAATCTGTCATATCTGTCATATTATGGCCATGTGAAGAATAATGATGCCACATCTCTTTTCAACTTGTGAGTGACAGCTGATGCTTGTACCGTGAAGGCAAACGTTTCTGAACGTCTCATCCTCCATTTTTATGCGTGCTGAAAATAGCTGATCTACAAGCTCACAGCGTGTTGCGGAGGCGACACGTCGTGAGCTTGCACATCAGCTATTTTTTTAGAACGCTGATGCAACAGGTCGTACGGCGAAACATAAGACAGGCTTCCCCTTTGTTTTTAGCCGAGGCGACGTACACAGTCAACACAGAGTCAGACACACATGGCTATTGGCTCCTCTATGCAGAATAAACAGTGTACACTACCCGACTGTACGATAATAAGGGACAGTAGGTTCATGTTGTGCAGCAGCAGTCCCACTCGCCGCTTAGCTCTGGTCCATAGCCCTAATGCTAGGGTAGAATTAGCATTAGGGCTATGGATCAGAGCTACTCTCGCCTCTATGCCTGTCCATTCTCCAGGCGCTGGAACAAGTCAGCGACCCTCCACTATGTCGGAACTAAAACCTGTCCCCGTAAAACGTCTGTGCCTGTGAGAGACGGCAACACGAGTTCCCCAACCGGTCCAGCACCCGGAAAATCACGCACGGGCCCCCCACGCACGTACGCACGCATGCACGTACACACACACACACACACACACACACACACACACACACCAACACACTGGACTGGAGAGAATGGTAAGCTCTATGATCAAAGCAGAGAGATAGAGAGAGAGAGAGAGAGAGAGAGAGAGGGGGGGGGGGGGGTGCACTCAGACTCCAGAGAGAGAGAGAGCATATGAGGTGAAGTGATGGAGAAAGATTCAATTAAAAAACGCAACGGGAGATAGATACGACACACACACACACACACACACACACACACACACACACACACACACACACACACACACACACACACACACACACACACACACACACACACACACACACACACACACACACACACACCCCCCCCCCCCCCCCCCCCCCCCCTATATATATATACACCCCTACCTGGTACTGTCTCCCTGAGGACAGACAGGGGTCGGGGACACATCGTGGACAGCAGCGTCCAGATTCAATCACCAGGTTCTCGTTCTGAGGAAGACAGACATCATGATGACATCACCGTC
>NW_027637391.1:0-129000 GCF_951216825.1 Electrona antarctica | reverse complement strand
GCGCCTGTCTTGTAAACAGGAGACCCTGGGTTCAAATCCCAGCAGTACCTCTGAAACCAAGTTCTTAACTGTGTATTGCCCACAATAGTTTTTCTTTCACAGACCTCTTTACATTCGGTGAAAGAATGCAGCTGTGAACATGGTACTCGTGCCTGGTTAGCTCAGTCGGTAGAGCATGAGACTCTTAATCTCAGGGTCGTGGGTTTGAGCCCCACATCGGGCGAAGCCAATTGCCATTTGATGATACGGAAGTGTGCACTAAACTATTAGACTGATCATTTCAATCTGTAGATGAGGTCCAGTAAAACTATACGCAAATATGCTACAAAGTGCAAAAAATGTATCATGCCCTGCTCTCTACAGGTTGAATGTGTCCACTAGGTTGTGCTGTTGGCTACAGTTCCAATCACAATGTAGACTTTTCTTGTTCCATATGTAAAATATAGCATGCAGGTTGAAATATTAATTTGTTTAGAACTTTAATAACTAATTTACTTTATCAGAGAATAACATATTCTATCTCTAACATCAGGCTTTTTGGGCAGGTACTGTGGCTTAGCTGGTGAAAGCGCCTGTTTCGTAAACAGGAGACCCTGGGTTCAAATCCCAGCAGTACCTCAGAAAGCAAGTTCCTAGCAATGTTGTTTAGTGCCCACAATAGTTTTTCTTTCATGAACCTCTTGACATTTGATTGAAATTTTGCATGCATGCTTAGATTTCCAGAGATGCTTCTGGTGAAATAATGCAGCTGTGTAAATAGTATGTGTGCCTGGTAAGCTCAGTCGGTAGAGCATGAGACTCTTAATCTCAGGTCATCAATAACATCATGCTAGTAGGTAGGTACTGCTTAGCGGTGAAAGCGCCTGTCTTGTAAACAGGAGACCCTGTGTTCAAATCCCAGCAGTAGCCTACCTCCGAAAGCAAGTTCTTAAAGGGCCACTTCACCTCTGGAAGAAAATCCAGTCACTCAATGTTAATGGTATTTGTAATAGATAACAGTAGCACAATTTGAAATTTGCACCCTTTGACCAGAAAAATAATGAAGTCTGTGTATTTGACTAGGGGTTGACTGGATTGCTGAATTCCTACAATGCCCATAATGCTTTGCTGCGCTGTTCCTCAGGGGGAGGCTGCTTAGGTGGGCCCATAGGTGTGACTTTATGATCTTTATCCTCCCATTTTCTACAAACAACAAATACACATGGAAGTGACCCAGTGTTGCCATGTCTGCTTATTATAAGCAACTTTGGGTTATTGTTGTTGCTTGTAAATATTGGTGGTTCACAGTCACTGGTTGATGTTTCTTTTTTTTGGCTTGTTTCTAAAATGTAGTTGATATTTGGGCTTTCATCCAAATGTTTTTCACACCAGTGGTTCTCCATGAACATGCCAAGGACCCCCAAATTATTACAAAGTATTTTTCCACGTAATTTGTGCCATGGAGCCCTGTATTAGATATGTGTTCAAATATTTCAAAGATATTCCACATTTGCACTTTATCCACTCAAGATTTATTTTGAAAATAGCCGGCTTATGTGCCTAATAGGCACATAATATAAATAACCAAAAATATATGTGCATATTGTTTTGAGGCTTGTTTGCACTTTGCATGGACATGGTTGCTTATTTCTCTCACAAAGTCAAAGAACTGGCAACCTTCACTGCGGGACTGTATCCACTTTTTGCTAGCCTTTTTCGAGTGGATGACAAAAACACGACATGAAGCCATGTGTTCCTTCTTGTATAACGTGAAGTCTGCTTCTCCTTTTTCTTGAACCAGTAAACGGTTGGACATTATTTTTGTTTTGGAAGAAAGTATTCACTCTTCAGGAATTAGACAGAGCCGCTGCAGCGCATCATGCCGTCTTTACGGTTGAAAATTGTCATGTAGCTTTTTATAGCAAAGCAAACTAAATATATATAGGCTAAATTTGCATAGTATCACTAAACAAACGTGTTTTTCCTCAGAATTGTTTCGTCATTCCCACACCATGAAGAAAGTCTGTGATTGACACTGAAGGGAGATATAATGCATTTTATAATAAAACAAAACGTACGTTTCATATTCATGTGTGACTCCCAATAATTTCAGAGAACATGTTTCACTGTAACATTGTAACCATGTGTCATCATGCTTTTAATTAGTGGATATTGTAACATAGGCCATCATGTTTTACTGTAGTTCAACTGTATGGTAAGCAATCCCCAGCAAAATGATTACATGGAGAGAATGTATACAACACGTTATGCAATATGCAATTTCTGCCAAATGAAATCGTTCAAATGAACACTAGATGGAATTTGGGGTGCAACCTTTTTTTCATTGTTTACAATAGTCAATATGCAGCAAGCAGGTGTACATCATGTAAACGTTTTATTAGATAACTTCATTATAGCTGTTTTCAGAGTTTTTAAATGACATGGAAGGCTTGGAAAAGGGAATGTTCTTTTACCGAAAATAACAGACCTACAAGCTCACAAAGTGTCGAATCTGCGATGCGCTGTGAGCTTGTAGACCTTCTATTTTCGGGACCCAACGTAACAATATGATAGAACATGGCTGCGTCTATGAACTGGAATCTTGATGTAACAAGTCTACGTACTACGACACTCTGAACAGTGAACTATACACAGCTACTATCCTAACTTTATAAATCTCTCACATTAAAGCAATCGATTGCTAGAGTATGCAAGTTTACATAATGTTTACACTTTGCAGAAATACAGCCATGGTTCACATGACGCTCGTATGTCATGTTTCAGGGCTACATAAATAATACTTATTTGATCAAGTAAAAAATATCCAGGGCCAGGCTGCCCTGTATGCTCGTTTCATCTGCGCCGGGGTTGCTCTATCTGTGTATTCCGGTTCAAATAAATATTGTCCATGGATTGAGTCCGTGGATCAGTATCACTCTGCACTTCAGACGCCATGATAGTACACAAACAATATGAGGAATGCAACGGTGGGGGTGGCCTGGGGTTGTAGGTGGAACGGAATAGAGACTAGGGACACCCCTCGGGGCTGTCTTCAGGTGTAGGTGTAGCCGTGTGTAGGTGACGCGCATACTCTACGGTGACGCGAGGTTAGACTGTTGTAGTCCGGAGGGGAGGGGCCATGAGCATTCTGACGTAGATAAAATGAATTCCTTACCAGGATATCTGAAAACAGGGATTGCGCACACAAAAACCCAGGAAAAGTGTTTCTAGTGTCCTAAACATCATTAAAATAAGATCAGGTTGTGTCAGGGGTGAAGTGACCCTTTAACTATTGTGTATTGCCCACAATAGTTTTTCTTTCACAGACCTCTTTACATTCGGTGAAAGAATGCAGCTGTGAACCAGGTACTCGTGCCTGGTTAGCTCAGTCGGTAGAGCATGAGACTCTTAATCTCAGAGTCGTGCGTTCGAGTCCCACATTGGGCGAAGCCAATTGTCATTTGATGATACGGAAGTGTGCACTAAACTATTAGACTCTGATCATTTCAATCTGTAGATGAGGTCCAGTTCAACTATACGCAAATATGCTACAAAGTGCAAAAAATGTGTCATGCCCTGCTCTCTACAGGTTGAATGTGTCCACTAGGTTGTGCTGTTGGCTACAGTTCTAATCACAATGGAGACTTTTCTTGTTCCATATGTAAAATATAGCATGCAGGTTGAAATATGAATGTGTTTAGAACTTTAATAACTCATTTACTTTATCAGAGAATAACATCTTCTATCTCTAACATCAGGCTTTTAGGCAGGTACTGTGGCTTAGCTGGTGAAAGCGCCTGTTTCGTAAACAGGAGACCCTGGGTTCAAATCCCAGCAGTACCTCAGAAAGCAAGTTCCTAGCAATGTTGTTTATTGCCCACAATAGTTTTTCTTTCATGAACCTCTTGACATTTGATTTAAATTTTGCATGCATGCTTAGATTTCCAGAGATGCTTCTGGTGAAATAATGCAGCTGTGTAAATAGTATGTGCCTGGTAAGCTCAGTCGGTAGAGCATGAGACTCTTAATCTCAGGTCATCAATAACATCATGCTAGTAGGTAGGTACCGTGGCTTAGCGGTGAAAGCGCCTGTCTTGTAAACAGGAGACCCTGCGTTCAAATCCCAGCAGTAGCCTACCTCCGAAAGCAAGTTCTTAACTATTGTGTATTGCCCACAATAGTTTTTCTTTCACAGACCTCTTTACATTCGGTGAAAGAATGCAGCTGTGAACATGTTACTCGTGCCTGGTTAGCTCAGTCGGTAGAGCATGAGACTCTTAATCTCAGGGTCGTGGGTTCGAGCCCCACATCGGGCGAAGCCAATTGCCTTTTGATGATACGGAAGTGTTCACTAAACTATTAGACTCTGATCATTTCAATCTGTAGATGAGGTCAAGTTCAACTATACGCAAAAATGCTACAAAGTGCAGAAAATGTGTCATGGCCTGCTCTCTACAGGTTGAATGTGTCCACTAGGTTGTGCTGTTGGCTACAGTTCTATCACAAAGGAGACTTTTCTTGTTCCATATGTAAAATCTAGCATGGAGGTTGAAAATAATGTGTTTAGAACTTTAATAACTCATTTACTTTATCAGAGAATAACATCTATCTCTAACATCAGGCTTTTAGGCAGGTACTGTGGCTTATCTGGTGAAAGTGTCTGTTTCGTAAACAGGAGACCCTGGGTTCAAATCCCAGCAGTACCTCAGAAAGCAAGTTCCTAGCAATGTTGGTTATTGCCCACAATAGTTTTTCTTTCATGAACCTCTTGGCATTTGATTTAAATTTTGCATGCATGCTTAGATTTCCAGAGATGCTTCTGGTGAAATAATGCAGCTGTGTAAATAGTATGTGTGCCTGGTAAGCTCAGTCGGTAGAGCATGACACTCTTAATCTCAGGTCATCAATAACATCATGGTAGTAGGTAGGTACTGTGGCTTAGCGGTGAAAGCGCCTGTCTTGTAAACAGGAGACCCTGGGTTCAAATCCCAGCAGTACCTCTGAAACCAAGTTCTTAACTGTGTATTGCCCACAATAGTTTTTCTTTCACAGACCTCTTTACATTCAGTGAAAGAATGCAGCTGAGAACATGGTACTCGTGCCTGGTTAGCTCAGTCGGTAGAGGATGAGACTCTTAATCTCAGGGTCGTGGGTTCGAGCCCCACATCGGGCAAAGCCAATTGCAATTTGATGATACGGAAGTGAGCACTAAACTATTAGACTCTGATCATTTCAATCTGTAGATGAGGTCCAGTTCAACTATACGCAAATATCCTACAAAGTGCAAAAAATGTGTCATGCCCTGCTCTCTACAGGTTGAATGTGTCCACTAGGTTGTGCTGTTGGCTACAGTTCTAATCACAATGGAGACTTTTCTTGTTCCATATGTAAAATATAGCATGCAGGTTGAAATATGAATGTGTTTAGAACTTTAATAACTCATTTACTTTATCAGAGAATAACATCTTCTATCTCTAACATCAGGCTTTTAGGCAGGTACTGTGGCTTAGCTGGTGAAAGCGCCTGTTTCGTAAACAGGAGACCCTGGGTTCAAATCCCAGCAGTACCTCAGAAAGCAAGTTCCTAGCGATGTTTTTTATTGCCCACAATAGTTTTTCTTTCATGAACCTCTTGACATTTGATTGAAATTTTGCATGCATGCTTAGATTTCCAGAGATGCTTCTGGTGAAATAATGCAGCTGTGTAAATAGTATGTGCCTGGTAAGCTCAGTCGGTAGAGCATGAGACTCTTAATCTCAGGTCATCAATAACATCATGCTAGTAGGTAGGTACTGTGGCTTAGCGGTGAAAGCGCCTGTCTTGTAAACAGGAGACCCTGTGTTCAAATCCCAGCAGTAGCCTACCTCCGAAAGCAAGTTCTTAACTATTGTGTATTGCCCACAATAGTTTTTCTTTCACAGACCTCTTTACATTCGGTGAAAGAATGCAGCTGTGAACATGTTACTCGTGCCTGGTTAGCTCAGTCGGTAGAGCATGAGACTCTTAATCTCAGGGTCGTGGGTTCGAGCCCCACATCGGGCGAAGCCAATTGCCTTTTGATGATACGGAAGTGTGCACTAAACCATTAGACTCTGATCATTTCAATCTGTAGATGAGGTCAAGTTCAACTATACGCAAAAATGCTACAAAGTGCAGAAAATGTGTCATGGCCTGCTCTCTACAGGTTGAATGTGTCCACTAGGTTGTGCTGTTGGCTACAGTTCTAATCACAAAGGAGACTTTTCTTGTTCCATATGTAAAATCTAGCATGGAGGTTGAAAAGAATGTGTTTAGAACTTTAATAACTCATTTACTTTATCAGAGAATAACATCTATCTCTAAAAATCAGGCTTTTAGGCAGGTACTGTGGCTTATCTGGTGAAAGTGTCTGTTTCGTAATGTTGTTTATTGCCCACAATAGTTTTTCTTTCATGAACCTCTTGACATTTGATTTAAATTTTGCATGCATGCTTAGATTTCCAGAGATGCTTCTGGTGAAAAAATGCAGCTGTGTAAATAGTATGTGTGCCTCTTAAGCTCAGTCGGTAGAGCATGAGACTCTTAATCTCAGGTCATCAATAACATCATGCTAGTAGGCAGGTACTGTGGCTTAGCGGTGAAAGCGCCTGTCTTGTAAACAGGAGACCCTGGGTTCAAATCCCAGCAGTACCTCTGAAACCAAGTTCTTAACTGTGTATTGCCCACAATAGTTTTTCTTTCACAGACCTCTTTACATTCAGTGAAAGAATGCAGCTGAGAACATGGTACTCGTGCCTGGTTAGCTCAGTCGGTAGAGGATGAGACTCTTAATCTCAGGGTCGTGGGTTCGAGCCCCACATCGGGCAAAGCCAATTGCAATTTGATGATACGGAAGTGAGCACTAAACTATTAGACTCTGATCATTTCAATCTGTAGATGAGGTCCAGTTCAACTATACGCAAATATCCTACAAAGTGCAAAAAATGTGTCATGCCCTGCTCTCTACAGGTTGAATGTGTCCACTAGGTTGTGCTGTTGGCTACAGTTCTAATCACAATGGAGACTTTTCTTGTTCCATATGTAAAATATAGCATGCAGGTTGAAATATGAATGTGTTTAGAACTTTAATAACTCATTTACTTTATAAGAGAATAACATCTTCTATCTCTAACATCAGGTTTTTAGGCAGGTACTGTGGCTTAGCTGGTGAAAGCGCCTGTTTCGTAAACAGGAGACCCTGGGTTCAAATCCCAGCAGTACCTCAGAAAGCAAGTTCCTAGCGATGTTGTTTATTGCCCACAATAGTTTTTCTTTCATGAACCTCTTGACATTTGATTGAAATTTTGCATGCATGCTTAGATTTCCAGAGATGCTTCTGGTGAAATAATGCAGCTGTGTAAATAGTATGTGCCTGGTAAGCTCAGTCGGTAGAGCATGAGACTCTTAATCTCAGGTCATCAATAACATCATGCTAGTAGGTAGGTACTGTGGCTTAGCGGTGAAAGCGCCTGTCTTGTAAACAGGAGACCCTGTGTTCAAATCCCAGCAGTAGCCTACCTCCGAAAGCAAGTTCTTAACTATTGTGTATTGCCCACAATAGTTTTTCTTTCACAGACCTCTTTACATTCGGTGAAAGAATGCAGCTGTGAACATGTTACTCGTGCCTGGTTAGCTCAGTCGGTAGAGCATGAGACTCTTAATCTCAGGGTCGTGGGTTCGAGCCCCACATCGGGCGAAGCCAATTGCCTTTTGATGATACGGAAGTGTGCACTAAACCATTAGACTCTGATCATTTCAATCTGTAGATGAGGTCAAGTTCAACTATACGCAAAAATGCTACAAAGTGCAGAAAATGTGTCATGGCCTGCTCTCTACAGGTTGAATGTGTCCACTAGGTTGTGCTGTTGGCTACAGTTCTAATCACAAAGGAGACTTTTCTTGTTCCATATGTAAAATCTAGCATGGAGGTTGAAAAGAATGTGTTTAGAACTTCAATAACTCATTTACTTTATCAGAGAATAACATCTATCTCTAACATCAGGCTTTTAGGCAGGTACTGTGGCTTATCTGGTGAAAGTGTCTGTTTCGTAATGTTGTTTATTGCCCACAATAGTTTTTCTTTCATGAACCTCTTGACATTTGATTTAAATTTTGCATGCATGCTTAGATTTCCAGAGATGCTTCTGGTGAAAAAATGCAGCTGTGTAAATAGTATGTGTGCCTCTTAAGCTCAGTCGGTAGAGCATGAGACTCTTAATCTCAGGTCATCAATAACATCATGCTAGTAGGCAGGTACTGTGGCTTAGCGGTGAAAGCGCCTGTCTTGTAAACAGGAGACCCTGGGTTCAAATCCCAGCAGTACCTCTGAAACCAAGTTCTTAACTGTGTATTGCCCACAATAGTTTTACTTTCACAGACCTCTTTACATTCGGTGAAAGAATGCAGCTGTGAACATGGTACTCGTGCCTTGTTAGCTCAGTCGCTAGAGCATGAGACTCTTAATCTCAGGGTCGTCGGTTCGAGCCCCACATCGGGCGAAGCCTATTGCCATTTTATGATACGGTACTCGTGCCTGGTTAGCTCAGTCGGTAGAGCATGAGACTCTTAATCTCAGGGTCGTGGGTTCGAGCCCCACATCGGGCGAAGCCAATTGCCTTTTGATGATACGGAAGTGTGCACTAAACTATTAGACTCTGATCATTTCAATCTGTAGATGAGGTCCAGTTCAACTATACGCAAAAATGCTACAAAGTGCAAAAAATGTGTCATGCCCTGCTCTCTACAGGTTGAATGTGTCCACTAGGTTGTGCTGTTGGCTACAGTTCTAATCACAATGGAGACTTTTCTTGTTCCATATGTAAAATATAGCATGCAGGTTGAAATATGAATGTGTTTAGAACTTTAATAACTCATTTACTTTATCAGAGAATAACATCTTCTATCTCTAACATCAGGCTTTTAGGCAGGTACTGTGGCTTAGCTGGTGAAAGCGCCTGTTTCGTAAACAGGAGACCCTGGGTTCAAATCCCAGCAGTACCTCAGAAAGCAAGTTCCTAGCAATGTTGTTTATTGCCCACAATAGTTTTTCTTTCATGAACCTCTTGACATTTGATTGAAATTTTGCATGCATGCTTAGATTTCCAGAGATGCTTCTGGTGAAATAATGCAGCTGTGTAAATAGTATGTGTGCCTGGTAAGCTCAGTCGGTAGAGCATGAGGCTCTTAATCTCAGGTCATCAATAACATCATGCTAGTAGGTAGGTACTGTGGCTTAGCGGTGAAAGCGCCTGTCTTGTAAACAGGAGACCCTGCGTTCAAATCCCAGCAGTAGCCTACCTCCGAAAGCAAGTTCTTAACTATTGTGTATTGCCCACAATAGTTTTTCTTTCACAGACCTCTTTACATTCGGTGAAAGACTGCAGCTGTGAAAATGTTACTTGTGCCTCGTTAGCTCAGTCGGTAGAGCATGAGACTCTTAATCTCAGGGTCGTGTGTTCGAGCCCCACATCGGGCGAAGCCAATTGCATTTTGATGATACGGAAGTGTGCAATAAACTATTAGACTCTGATCATTTCAATCTGTAGATGAGGTCAAGTTCAACTATACGCAAAAATGCTACAAAGTGCAGAAAATGTGTCATGGCCTGCTCTCTACAGGTTGAATGTGTCCACTAGGTTGTGCTGTTGGCTACAGTTCTAATCACAAAGGAGACTTGTTCCATATGTAAAATCTAGCATGGAGGTTGAAAATAATGTGTTTAGAACTTTAATAACTCATTTACTTTATCAGAGAATAACATCTATCTCTAACATCAGGCTTTTAGGCAGGTACTGTGGCTTATCTGGTGAAAGTGTCTGTTTCGTAATGTTGTTTATTGCCCACAATAGTTTTTCTTTCATGAACCTCTTGACATTTGATTGAAATTTTGCATGCATGCTTAGATTTCCAGAGATGCTTCTGGTGAAATAATGCAGCTGTGTAAATAGTATGTGTGCCTGGTAAGCTCAGTCGGTAGAGCATGAGACTCTTAATCTCAGGTCATCAATAACATCATGCTAGTAGGTAGGTACTGTGGCTTAGCGGTGAAAGCGCCTGTCTTGTAAACAGGAGACCCTGCGTTCAAATCCCAGCAGTAGCCTACCTCCGAAAGCAAGTTCTTAACTATTGTGTATTGCCCACAATAGTTTTTTTCACAGACCTCTTTACATTCGGTGAAAGAATGCAGCTGTGAACATGTTACTCGTGCCTGGTTAGCTCAGTCGGTAGAGCATGAGACTCTTAATCTCAGGGTCGTGGGTTCGAGCCCCACATCGGGCGAAGCCAATTGCCTTTTGATGATACGGAAGTGTGCACTAAACTATTAGACTCTGATCATTTCAATCTGTAGATGAGGTCCAGTTCAACTATACGCAAATATGCTACAAAGTGCAAAAAATGTGTCATGCCCTTCTCTCTACAGGTTGAATGTGTCCACTAGGTTGTGCTGTTGGCTACAGTTCTAATCACAATGGAGACTTTTCTTGTTCCATATGTAAAATATAGCATGCAGGTTGAAATATGAATGTGTTTAGAACTTTAATAACTCATTTACTTTATCAGAGAATAACATCTTCTATCTCTAACATCAGGCTTTTAGGCAGGTACTGTGGCTTAGCTGGTGAAAGTGCCTGTTTCGTAAACAGGAGACCCTGGGTTCAAATCCCAGCAGTACCTCAGAAAGCAAGTTCCTAGCAATGTTGTTTATTGCCCACAATAGTTTTTCTTTCATGAACCTCTTGACATTTGATTGAAATTTTGCATGCATGCTTAGATTTCCAGAGATGCTTCTGGTGAAATAATGCAGCTGTGTAAATAGTATGTGTGCCTGGTAAGCTCAGTCGGTAGAGCATGAGACTCTTAATCTCAGGTCATCAATAACATCATGCTAGTAGGTAGGTACTGTGGCTTAGCGGTGAAAGCGCCTGTCTTGTAAACAGGAGACCCTGTGTTCAAATCCCAGCAGTAGCCTACCTCCGAAAGCAAGTTCTTAACTATTGTGTATTGCCCACAATAGTTTTTCTTTCACAGACCTCTTTACATTCGGTGAAAGAATGCTGCTGTGAACATGTTACTCGTGCCTGGTTAACTCAGTCGGTAGAGCATGAGACTCTTAATCTCAGGGTCGTGGGTTCGAGCCCCACATCCGGCGAAGCCAATTGCCTTTTGATGATACGGAAGTGTGCACTAAACCATTAGACTCTGATCATTTCTCTGATCATTTCAATCTGTAGATGAGGTCAAGTTCAACTATACGCAAAAATGCTACAAAGTGCAGAAAATGTGTCATGGCCTGCTCTCTACAGGTTGAATGTGTCCACTAGGTTGTGCTGTTGGCTACAGTTCTAATCACAAAGGAGACTTTTCTTGTTCCATATGTAAAATCTAGCATGGAGGTTGAAAATAATGTGTTTAGAACTTTAATAACTCATTTACTTTATCAGAGAATAACATCTATCTCTAACATCAGGCTTTTAGGCAGGTACTGTGGCTTATCTGGTGAAAGTGTCTGTTTCGTAATGTTGTTTATTGCCCACAATAGTTTTTCTTTCATGAACCTCTTGACATTTGATTTAAATTTTGCAGGCATGCTTGGATTTCCAGAGATGCTTCTGGTGAAAAAATGCAGCTGTGTAAATAGTATGTGTGCCTCGTAAGCTCAGTCAGTAGAGCATGAGACTCTTAATCTCAGGTCATCAATAACATCATGCTAGTAGGCAGGTACTGTGGCTTAGCGGTAAAAGCGCCTGTCTTGTAAACAGGAGACCCTGGGTTCAAATCCCAGCAGTACCTCTGAAACCAAGTTCTTAACTGTGTATTGCCCACAATAGTTTTACTTTCACAGACCTCTTTACATTCGGTGAAAGAATGCAGCTGTGAACATGGTACTCGTGCCTGGTTAGCTCAGCCGCTAGAGCATGAGACTCTTAATCTCAGGGTCGTCGGTTCGAGCCCCACATCGGGCGAAGCCAATTGCCATTTTATGATACGGTACTCGTGCCTCGTTAGCTCAGTCGGTAGAGCATGAGACTCTTAATCTCAGGGTCGTGGGTTCGAGCCCCACATCGGGCGAAGCCAATTGCCTTTTGATGATACGGAAGTGTGCATTAAACTATTAGACTCTGATCATTTCAATCTGTAGATGAGGTCCAGTTCAACTATACGCAAAAATGCTACAAAGTGCAAAAAATGTGTCATGCCCTGCTCTCTACAGGTTGAATGTGTCCACTAGGTTGTGCTGTTGGCTACAGTTCTAATCACAATGGAGACTTTTCTTGTTCCATATGTAAAATATAGCATGCAGGTTGAAATATGAATGTGTTTAGAACTTTAATAACTCATTTACTTTATCAGAGAATAACATCTTCTATCTCTAACATCAGGCTTTTAGGCAGGTACTGTGGCTTAGCTGGTGAAAGTGCCTGTTTCGTAAACAGGAGACCCTGGGTTCAAATCCCAGCAGTACCTCAGAAAGCAAGTTCCTAGCAATGTTGTTTATTGCCCACAATAGTTTTTCTTTCATGAACCTCTTGACATTTGATTGAAATTTTGCATGCATGCTTAGATTTCCAGAGATGCTTCTGGTGAAATAATGCAGCTGTGTAAATAGTATGTGTGCCTGGTAAGCTCAGTCGGTAGAGCATGAGACTCTTAATCTCAGGTCATCAATAACATCATGCTAGTAGGTAGGTACTGTGGCTTAGCGGTGAAAGCGCCTGTCTTGTAAACAGGAGACCCTGTGTTCAAATCCCAGCAGTAGCCTACCTCCGAAAGCAAGTTCTTAACTATTGTGTATTGCCCACAATAGTTTTTCTTTCACAGACCTCTTTACATTCGGTGAAAGAATGCTGCTGTGAACATGTTACTCGTGCCTGGTTAACTCAGTCGGTAGAGCATGAGACTCTTAATCTCAGGGTCGTGGGTTCGAGCCCCACATCCGGCGAAGCCAATTGCCTTTTGATGATACGGAAGTGTGCACTAAACCATTAGACTCTGATCATTTCTCTGATCATTTCAATCTGTAGATGAGGTCAAGTTCAACTATACGCAAAAATGCTACAAAGTGCAGAAAATGTGTCATGGCCTGCTCTCTACAGGTTGAATGTGTCCACTAGGTTGTGCTGTTGGCTACAGTTCTAATCACAAAGGAGACTTTTCTTGTTCCATATGTAAAATCTAGCATGGAGGTTGAAAATAATGTGTTTAGAACTTTAATAACTCATTTACTTTATCAGAGAATAACATCTATCTCTAACATCAGGCTTTTAGGCAGGTACTGTGGCTTATCTGGTGAAAGTGTCTGTTTCGTAATGTTGTTTATTGCCCACAATAGTTTTTCTTTCATGAACCTCTTGACATTTGATTTAAATTTTGCAGGCATGCTTGGATTTCCAGAGATGCTTCTGGTGAAAAAATGCAGCTGTGTAAATAGTATGTGTGCCTCGTAAGCTCAGTCAGTAGAGCATGAGACTCTTAATCTCAGGTCATCAATAACATCATGCTAGTAGGCAGGTACTGTGGCTTAGCGGTAAAAGCGCCTGTCTTGTAAACAGGAGACCCTGGGTTCAAATCCCAGCAGTACCTCTGAAACCAAGTTCTTAACTGTGTATTGCCCACAATAGTTTTACTTTCACAGACCTCTTTACATTCGGTGAAAGAATGCAGCTGTGAACATGGTACTCGTGCCTGGTTAGCTCAGCCGCTAGAGCATGAGACTCTTAATCTCAGGGTCGTCGGTTCGAGCCCCACATCGGGCGAAGCCAATTGCCATTTTATGATACGGTACTCGTGCCTCGTTAGCTCAGTCGGTAGAGCATGAGACTCTTAATCTCAGGGTCGTGGGTTCGAGCCCCACATCGGGCGAAGCCAATTGCCTTTTGATGATACGGAAGTGTGCATTAAACTATTAGACTCTGATCATTTCAATCTGTAGATGAGGTCCAGTTCAACTATACGCAAAAATGCTACAAAGTGCAAAAAATGTGTCATGCCCTGCTCTCTACAGGTTGAATGTGTCCACTAGGTTGTGCTGTTGGCTACAGTTCTAATCACAATGGAGAATTTTCTTGTTCCATATGTAAAATATAGCATGCAGGTTGAAATATGAATGTGTTTAGAACTTTAATAACTCATTTACTTCATCAGAGAATAACATCTTCTATCTCTAACATCAGGCTTTTAGGCAGGTACTGTGGCTTAGCTGGTGAAAGCGCCTGTTTCGTAAACAGGAGACCCTGGGTTCAAATCCCAGCAGTACCTCAGAAAGCAAGTTCCTAGCAATGTTGTTTATTGCCCACAATAGTTTTTCTTTCATGAACCTCTTGACATTTGATTGAAATTTTGCATGCATGCTTAGATTTCCAGAGATGCTTCTGGTGAAATAATGCAGCTGTGTAAATAGTATGTGTGCCTGGTAAGCTCAGTCGGTAGAGCATGAGGCTCTTAATCTCAGGTCATCAATAACATCATGCTAGTAGGTAGGTACTGTGGGTTAGCGGTGAAAGCGCCTGTCTTGTAAACAGGAGACCCTGCGTTCAAATTCCAGCAGTAGCCTACCTCCGAAAGCAAGTTCTTAACTATTGTGTATTGCCCACCATAGTTTTTCTTTCACAGACCTCTTTACATTCGGTGAAAGAATGCAGCTGTGGAAATGTTACTTGTGCCTGGTTAGCTCAGTCGGTAGAGCATGAGACTCTTAATCTCAGGGTCGTGTGTTCGAGCCCCACATCGGGCGAAGCCAATTGCCTTTTGATGATACGGAAGTGTGCAATAAACTATTAGACTCTGATCATTTCAATCTGTAGATGAGGTCAAGTTCAACTATACGCAAAAATGCTACAAAGTGCAGAAAATGTGTCATGGCCTGCTCTCTACAGGTTGAATGTGTCCACTAGGTTGTGCTGTTGGCTACAGTTCTAATCACAAAGGAGACTTTTCTTGTTCCATATGTAAAATCTAGCATGGAGGTTGAAAATAATGTGTTTAGAACTTTAATAACTCATTTACTTTATCAGAGAATAACATCTATCTCTAACATCAGGCTTTTAGGCAGGTACTGTGGCTTATCTGGTGAAAGTGTCTGTTTCGTAATGTTGTTTATTGCCCACAATAGTTTTTCTTTCATGAACCTCTTGACATTTGATTGAAATTTTGCATGCATGCTTAGATTTCCAGAGATGCTTCTGGTGAAATAATGCAGCTGTGTAAATAGTATGTGTGCCTGGTAAGCTCAGTCGGTAGAGCATGAGACTCTTAATCTCAGGTCATCAATAACATCATGCTAGTAGGTAGGTACTGTGGCTTAGCGGTGAAAGCGCCTGTCTTGTAAACAGGAGACCCTGCGTTCAAATCCTAGCAGTAGCCTACCTCCGAAAGCAAGTTCTTAACTATTGTGTATTGCCCACAATAGTTTTTTTCACAGACCTCTTTACATTCGGTGAAAGAATGCAGCTGTGAACATGTTACTCGTGCCTGGTTAGCTCAGTCGGTAGAGCATGAGACTCTTAATCTCTGGGTCGTGGGTTCGAGCCCCACATCGGGCGAAGCCAATTGCCTTTTGATGATACGGAAGTGTGCACTAAACTATTAGACTCTGATCATTTCAATCTGTAGATGAGGTCCAGTTCAACTATACGCAAATATGCTACAAAGTGCAAAAAATGTGTCATGCCCTTCTCTCTACAGGTTGAATGTGTCCACTAGGTTGTGCTGTTGGCTACAGTTCTAATCACAATGGAGACTTTTCTTGTTCCATATGTAAAATATAGCATGCAGGTTGAAATATGAATGTGTTTAGAACTTTAATAACTCATTTACTTTATCAGAGAATAACATCTTCTATCTCTAACATCAGGCTTTTAGGCAGGTACTGTGGCTTAGCTGGTGAAAGCGCCTGTTTCGTAAACAGGAGACCCTGGGTTCAAATCCCAGCAGTACCTCAGAAAGCAAGTTCCTAGCAATGTTGTTTATTGCCCACAGTAGTTTTTCTTTCATGAACCTCTTGACATTTGATTGAAATTTTGCATGCATGCTTAGATTTCCAGAGATGCTTCTGGTGAAATAATGCAGCTGTGTAAATAGTATGTGCCTGGTAAGCTCAGTCGGTAGAGCATGAGACTCTTAATCTCAGGTCATCAATAACATCATGCTAGTAGGTAGGTACTGTGGCTTAGCGGTGAAAGCGCCTGTCTTGTAAACAGGAGACCCTGTGTTCAAATCCCAGCAGTAGCCTACCTCCGAAAGCAAGTTCTTAACTATTGTGTATGGCCCACAATAGTTTTTCTTTCACAGACCTCTTTACATTCGGTGAAAGAATGCAGCTGTGAACATGTTACTCGTGCCTGGTTAGCTCAGTCGGTAGAGCATGAGACTCTTAATCTCAGGGTCGTGGGTTCGAGCCCCACATCGGGCGAAGCCAATTGCCTTTTGATGATACGGAAGTGTGCACTAAACCATTAGACTCTGATCATTTCTCTGATCATTTCAATCTGTAGATGAGGTCAAGTTCAACTATACGCAAAAATGCTACAAAGTGCAGAAAATGTGTCATGGCCTGCTCTCTACAGGTTGAATGTGTCCACTAGGTTGTGCTGTTGGCTACAGTTCTAATCACAAAGGAGACTTTTCTTGTTCCATATGTAAAATCTAGCAAGGAGGTTGAAAAGAATGTGTTTAGAACTTTAATAACTCATTTACTTTATCAGAGAATAACATCTATCTCTAACATCAGGCTTTTAGGCAGGTACTGTGGCTTATCTGGTGAAAGTGTCTGTTTCGTAATGTTGTTTATTGCCCACAATAGTTTTTCTTTCATGAACCTCTTGACATTTGATTTAAATGTTGCATGCATGCTTAGATTTCCAGAGATGCTTCTGGTGAAAAAATGCAGCTGTGTAAATAGTATGTGTGCCTCGTAAGCTCAGTCGGTAGAGCATGAGACTCTTAATCTCAGGTCATCAATAACATCATGCTAGTAGGCAGGTACTGTGGCTTAGCGCGGTGAAAGCGCCTGTCTTGTAAACAGGAGACCCTGGGTTCAAATCCCAGCAGTACCTCTGAAACCAAGTTCTTAACTGTGTATTGCCCACAATAGTTTTACTTTCACAGACCTCTTTACATTCGGTGAAAGAATGCAGCTGTGAACATGGTACTCGTGCCTGGTTAGCTCAGTCGCTAGAGCATGAGACTCTTAATCTCAGGGTCGTCGGTTCGAGCCCCACATCGGGCGAAGCCAATTGCCATTTTATGATACGGTACTCGTGCCTGGTTAGCTCAGTCGGTAGAGCATGAGATTCTTAATCTCAGGGTCGTGGGTTCGAGCCCCACATCGGGCGAAGCCAATTGCCTTTTGATGATACGGAAGTGTGCACTAAACTATTAGACTCTGATCATTTCAATCTGTAGATGAGGTCCAGTTCAACTATACGCAAAAATGCTACAAAGTGCAAAAAATGTGTCATGCCCTGCTCTCTACAGGTTGAATGTGTCCACTAGGTTGTGCTGTTGGCTACAGTTCTAATCACAATGGAGACTTTTCTTGTTCCATATGTAAAATATAGCATGCAGGTTGAAATATGAATGTGTTTAGAACTTTAATAACTCATTTACTTTATCAGAGAATAACATCTTCTATCTCTAACATCAGGCTTTTAGGCAGGTACTGTGGCTTAGCTGGTGAAAGCGCCTGTTTCGTAAACAGGAGACCCTGGGTTCAAATCCCAGCAGTACCTCAGAAAGCAAGTTCCTAGCAATGTTGTTTATTGCCCACAATAGTTTTTCTTTCATGAACCTCTTGACATTTGATTGAAATTTTGCATGCATGCTTAGATTTCCAGAGATGCTTCTGGTGAAATAATGCAGCTGTGTAAATAGTATGTGTGCCTGGTAAGCTCAGTCGGTAGAGCATGAGGCTCTTAATCTCAGGTCATCAATAACATCATGCTAGTAGGTAGGTACTGTGGCTTAGCGGTGAAAGCGCCTGTCTTGTAAACAGGAGACCCTGCGTTCAAATCCCAGCAGTAGCCTACCTCCGAAAGCAAGTTCTTAACTATTGTGTATTGCCCACAATAGTTTTTCTTTCACAGACCTCTTTACATTCGGTGAAAGACTGCAGCTGTGAAAATGTTACTTGTGCCTCGTTAGCTCAGTCGGTAGAGCATGAGACTCTTAATCTCAGGGTCGTGTGTTCGAGCCCCACATCGGGCGAAGCCAATGTCATTTTGATGATACGGAAGTGTGCAATAAACTATTAGACTCTGATCATTTCAATCTGTAGATGAGGTCAAGTTCAACTATACGCAAAAATGCTACAAAGTGCAGAAAATGTGTCATGGCCTGCTCTCTACAGGTTGAATGTGTCCACTAGGTTGTGCTGTTGGCTACAGTTCTAATCACAAAGGAGACTTTTCTTGTTCCATATGTAAAATCTAGCATGGAGGTTGAAAATAATGTGTTTAGAACTTTAATAACTCATTTACTTTATCAGAGAATAACATCTATCTCTAACATCAGGCTTTTAGGCAGGTACTGTGGCTTATCTGGTGAAAGTGTCTGTTTCGTAATGTTGTTTATTGCCCACAATAGTTTTTCTTTCATGAACCTCTTGACATTTGATTGAAATTTTGCATGCATGCTTAGATTTCCAGAGATGCTTCTGGTGAATTAATGCAGCTGTGTAAATAGTATGTGTGCCTGGTAAGCTCAGTCGGTAGAGCATGAGACTCTTAATCTCAGGTCATCAATAACATCATGCTAGTAGGTAGGTACTGTGGCTTAGAGGTGAAAGCGCCTGTCTTGTAAACAGGAGACCCTGCGTTCAAATCCCAGCAGTAGCCTACCTCCGAAAGCAAGTTCTTAACTATTGTGTATTGCCCACAATAGTTTTTTTCACAGACCTCTTTACATTCGGTGAAAGAATGCAGCTGTGAACATGTTACTCGTGCCTGGTTAGCTCAGTCGGTAGAGCATGAGACTCTTAATCTCAGGGTCGTGGGTTCGAGCCCCACATCGGGCGAAGCCAATTGCCTTTTGATGATACGGAAGTGTGCACTAAACTATTAGACTCTGATCATTTCAATCTGTAGATGAGGTCCAGTTCAACTATACGCAAAAATGCTACAAAGTGCAAAAAATGTGTCATGCCCTGCTCTCTACAGGTTGAATGTGTCCACTAGGTTGTGCTGTTGGCTACAGTTCTAATCACAATGGAGACTTTTCTTGTTCCATATGTAAAATATAGCATGCAGGTTGAAATATGAATGTGTTTAGAACTTTAATAACTCATTTACTTTATCAGAGAATAACATCTTCTATCTCTAACATCAGGCTTTTAGGCAGGTACTGTGGCTTAGCTGGTGAAAGCGCCTGTTTCGTAAACAGGAGACCCTGGGTTCAAATCCCAGCAGTACCTCAGAAAGCAAGTTCCTAGCAATGTTGTTTATTGCCCACAATAGTTTTTCTTTCATGAACCTCTTGACATTTGATTGAAATTTTGCATGCATGCTTAGATTTCCAGAGATGCTTCTGGTGAAATAATGCAGCTGTGTAAATAGTATGTGTGCCTGGTAAGCTCAGTCGGTAGAGCATGAGGCTCTTAATCTCAGGTCATCAATAACATCATGCTAGTAGGTAGGTACTGTGGCTTAGCGGTGAAAGCGCCTGTCTTGTAAACAGGAGACCCTGCGTTCAAATCCCAGCAGTAGCCTACCTCCGAAAGCAAGTTCTTAACTATTGTGTATTGCCCACAATAGTTTTTCTTTCACAGACCTCTTTACATTCGGTGAAAGACTGCAGCTGTGAAAATGTTACTTGTGCCT
This sequence comes from Electrona antarctica, assembly GCF_951216825.1. Classification (NCBI taxonomy): domain Eukaryota; kingdom Metazoa; phylum Chordata; class Actinopteri; order Myctophiformes; family Myctophidae; genus Electrona; species Electrona antarctica. Next base: position 109,192 of record NW_027637391.1, on the reverse strand, counting down.
CGTTAGCTCAGTCGGTAGAGCATGAGACTCTTAATCTCAGGGTCGTGTGTTCGAGCCCCACATCGGGCGAAGCCAATTGCATTTTGATGATACGGAAGTGTGCAATAAACTATTAGACTCTGATCATTTCAATCTGTAGATGAGGTCAAGTTCAACTATACGCAAAAATGCTACAAAGTGCAGAAAATGTGTCATGGCCTGCTCTCTACAGGTTGAATGTGTCCACTAGGTTGTGCTGTTGGCTACAGTTCTAATCACAAAGGAGACTTGTTCCATATGTAAAATCTAGCATGGAGGTTGAAAATAATGTGTTTAGAACTTTAATAACTCATTTACTTTATCAGAGAATAACATCTATCTCTAACATCAGGCTTTTAGGCAGGTACTGTGGCTTATCTGGTGAAAGTGTCTGTTTCGTAATGTTGTTTATTGCCCACAATAGTTTTTCTTTCATGAACCTCTTGACATTTGATTGAAATTTTGCATGCATGCTTAGATTTCCAGAGATGCTTCTGGTGAAATAATGCAGCTGTGTAAATAGTATGTGTGCCTGGTAAGCTCAGTCGGTAGAGCATGAGGCTCTTAATCTCAGGTCATCAATAACATCATGCTAGTAGGTAGGTACTGTGGCTTAGCGGTGAAAGCGCCTGTCTTGTAAACAGGAGACCCTGCGTTCAAATCCCAGCAGTAGCCTACCTCCGAAAGCAAGTTCTTAACTATTGTGTATTGCCCACAATAGTTTTTCTTTCACAGACCTCTTTACATTCGGTGAAAGAATGCAGCTGTGAAAATGTTACTTGTGCCTCGTTAGCTCAGTCGGTAGAGCATGAGACTCTTAATCTCAGGGTCGTGTGTTCGAGCCCCACATCGGGCGAAGCCAATTGCCTTTTGATGATACGGAAGTGTGCACTAAACTATTAGACTCTGATCATTTCAATCTGTAGATGAGGTCCAGTTCAACTATACGCAAATATGCTACAAAGTGCAAAAAATGTGTCATGCCCTTCTCTCTACAGGTTGAATGTGTCCACTAGGTTGTGCTGTTGGCTACAGTTCTAATCACAATGGAGACTTTTCTTGTTCCATATGTAAAATATAGCATGCAGGTTGAAATATGAATGTGTTTAGAACTTTAATAACTCATTTACTTTATCAGAGAATAACATCTTCTATCTCTAACATCAGGCTTTTAGGCAGGTACTGTGGCTTAGCTGGTGAAAGTGCCTGTTTCGTAAACAGGAGACCCTGGGTTCAAATCCCAGCAGTACCTCAGAAAGCAAGTTCCTAGCAATGTTGTTTATTGCCCACAATAGTTTTTCTTTCATGAACCTCTTGACATTTGATTTAAATTTTGCATGCATGCTTAGATTTCCAGAGATGCTTCTGGTGAAATAATGCAGCTGTGTAAATAGTATGTGTGCCTGGTAAGCTCAGTCGGTAGAGCATGAGACTCTTAATCTCAGGTCATCAATAACATGATGCTAGTAGGTAGGTACTGTGGCTTAGCGGTGAAAGCGCCTGTCTTGTAAACAGGAGACCCTGCGTTCAAATCCCAGCAGTAGCCTACCTCCGAAAGCAAGTTCTTAACTATTGTGTATTGCCCACAATAGTTTTTTTCACAGACCTCTTTACATTCGGTGAAAGAATGCAGCTGTGAACATGTTACTCGTGCCTGGTTAGCTCAGTCGGTAGAGCATGAGACTCTTAATCTCAGGGTTGTGGGTTTGAGCCCCACATCGGGCGAAGCCAATTGCCTTTTGATGATACGGAAGTGTGCACTAAACTATTAGACTCTGATCATTTCAATCTGTAGATGAGGTCCAGTTCAACTATACGCAAATATGCTACAAAGTGCAAAAAATGTGTCATGCCCTTCTCTCTACAGGTTGAATGTGTCCACTAGGTTGTGCTGTTGGCTACAGTTCTAATCACAATGGAGACTTTTCTTGTTCCATATGTAAAATATAGCATGCAGGTTGAAATATGAATGTGTTTAGAACTTTAATAACTCATTTACTTTATCAGAGAATAACATCTTCTATCTCTAACATCAGGCTTTTAGGCAGGTACTGTGGCTTAGCTGGTGAAAGCGCCTGTTTCGTAAACAGGAGACCCTGGGTTCAAATCCCAGCAGTACCTCAGAAAGCAAGTTCCTAGCAATGTTGTTTATTGCCCACAATAGTTTTTCTTTCATGAACCTCTTGACATTTGATTGAAATTTTGCATGCATGCTTAGATTTCCAGAGATGCTTCTGGTGAAATAATGCAGCTGTGTAAATAGTATGTGCCTGGTAAGCTCAGTCGGTAGAGCATGAGACTCTTAATCTCAGGTCATCAATAACATCATGCTAGTAGGTAGGTACTGTGGCTTAGCGGTGAAAGCGCCTGTCTTGTAAACAGGAGACCCTGTGTTCAAATCCCAGCAGTAGCCTACCTCCGAAAGCAAGTTCTTAACTATTGTGTATGGCCCACAATAGTTTTTCTTTCACAGACCTCTTTACATTCGGTGAAAGAATGCAGCTGTGAACATGTTACTCGTGCCTGGTTAGCTCAGTCGGTAGAGCATGAGACTCTTAATCTCAGGGTCGTGGGTTTGAGCCCCACATCGGGCGAAGCCAATTGCCTTTTGATGATACGGAAGTGTGCACTAAACCATTAGACTCTGATCATTTCTCTGATCATTTCAATCTGTAGATGAGGTCAAGTTCAACTATACGCAAAAATGCTACAAAGTGCAGAAAATGTGTCATGGCCTGCTCTCTACAGGTTGAATGTGTCCACTAGGTTGTGCTGTTGGCTACAGTTCTAATCACAAAGGAGACTTTTCTTGTTCCATATGTAAAATCTAGCATGGAGGTTGAAAAGAATGTGTTTAGAACTTTAATAACTCATTTACTTTATCAGAGAATAACATCTATCTCTAACATCAGGCTTTTAGGCAGGTACTGTGGCTTATCTGGTGAAAGTGTCTGTTTCGTAATGTTGTTTATTGCCCACAATAGTTTTTCTTTCATGAACCTCTTGACATTTGATTTAAATGTTGCATGCATGCTTAGATTTCCAGAGATGCTTCTGGTGAAAAAATGCAGCTGTGTAAATAGTATGTGTGCCTCGTAAGCTCAGTCGGTAGAGCATGAGACTCTTAATCTCAGGTCATCAATAACATCATGCTAGTAGGCAGGTACTGTGGCTTAGCGCGGTGAAAGCGCCTGTCTTGTAAACAGGAGACCCTGGGTTCAAATCCCAGCAGTACCTCTGAAACCAAGTTCTTAACTGTGTATTGCCCACAATAGTTTTACTTTCACAGACCTCTTTACATTCGGTGAAAGAATGCAGCTGTGAACATGGTACTCGTGCCTGGTTAGCTCAGTCGCTAGAGCATGAGACTCTTAATCTCAGGGTCGTCGGTTCGAGCCCCACATCGTCGAAGCCAATTGCCATTTTATGATACGGTACTCGTGCCTGGTTAGCTCAGTCGGTAGAGCATGAGATTCTTAATCTCAGGGTCGTGGGTTCGAGCCCCACATCGGGCGAAGCCAATTGCCTTTTGATGATACGGAAGTGTGCACTAAACTATTAGACTCTGATCATTTCAATCTGTAGATGAGGTCCAGTTCAACTATACGCAAAAATGCTACAAAGTGCAAAAAATGTGTCATGCCCTGCTCTCTACAGGTTGAATGTGTCCACTAGGTTGTGCTGTTGGCTACAGTTCTAATCACAATGGAGACTTTTCTTGTTCCATATGTAAAATATAGCATGCAGGTTGAAATATGAATGTGTTTAGAACTTTAATAACTCATTTACTTTATCAGAGAATAACATCTTCTATCTCTAACATCAGGCTTTTAGGCAGGTACTGTGGTTTAGCTGGTGAAAGCGCCTGTTTCGTAAACAGGAGACCCTGGGTTCAAATCCCAGCAGTACCTCAGAAAGCAAGTTCCTAGCAATGTTGTTTATTGCCCACAATAGTTTTTCTTTCATGAACCTCTTGACATTTGATTGAAATTTTGCATGCATGCTTAGATTTCCAGAGATGCTTCTGGTGAAATAATGCAGCTGTGTAAATAGTATGTGTGCCTGGTAAGCTCAGTCGGTAGAGCATGAGGCTCTTAATCTCAGGTCATCAATAACATCATGCTAGTAGGTAGGTACTGTGGCTTAGCGGTGAAAGCGCCTGTCTTGTAAACAGGAGACCCTGCGTTCAAATCCCAGCAGTAGCCTACCTCCGAAAGCAAGTTCTTAACTATTGTGTATTGCCCACAATAGTTTTTCTTTCACAGACCTCTTTACATTCGGTGAAAGACTGCAGCTGTGAAAATGTTACTTGTGCCTCGTTAGCTCAGTCGGTAGAGCATGAGACTCTTAATCTCAGGGTCGTGTGTTCGAGCCCCACATCGGGCGAAGCCAATGTCATTTTGATGATACGGAAGTGTGCAATAAACTATTAGACTCTGATCATTTCAATCTGTAGATGAGGTCAAGTTCAACTATACGCAAAAATGCTACAAAGTGCAGAAAATGTGTCATGGCCTGCTCTCTACAGGTTGAATGTGTCCACTAGGTTGTGCTGTTGGCTACAGTTCTAATCACAAAGGAGACTTTTCTTGTTCCATATGTAAAATCTAGCATGGAGGTTGAAAATAATGTGTTTAGAACTTTAATAACTCATTTACTTTATCAGAGAATAACATCTATCTCTAACATCAGGCTTTTAGGCAGGTACTGTGGCTTATCTGGTGAAAGTGTCTGTTTCGTAATGTTGTTTATTGCCCACAATAGTTTTTCTTTCATGAACCTCTTGACATTTGATTGAAATTTTGCATGCATGCTTAGATTTCCAGAGATGCTTCTGGTGAATTAATGCAGCTGTGTAAATAGTATGTGTGCCTGGTAAGCTCAGTCGGTAGAGCATGAGACTCTTAATCTCAGGTCATCAATAACATCATGCTAGTAGGTAGGTACTGTGGCTTAGAGGTGAAAGCGCCTGTCTTGTAAACAGGAGACCCTGCGTTCAAATCCCAGCAGTAGCCTACCTCCGAAAGCAAGTTCTTAACTATTGTGTATTGCCCACAATAGTTTTTTTCACAGACCTCTTTACATTCGGTGAAAGAATGCAGCTGTGAACATGTTACTCGTGCCTGGTTAGCTCAGTCGGTAGAGCATGAGACTCTTAATCTCAGGGTCGTGGGTTCGAGCCCCACATCGGGCGAAGCCAATTGCCTTTTGATGATACGGAAGTGTGCACTAAACTATTAGACTCTGATCATTTCAATCTGTAGATGAGGTCCAGTTCAACTATACGCAAAAATGCTACAAAGTGCAAAAAATGTGTCATGCCCTGCTCTCTACAGGTTGAATGTGTCCACTAGGTTGTGCTGTTGGCTACAGTTCTAATCACAATGGAGACTTTTCTTGTTCCATATGTAAAATATAGCATGCAGGTTGAAATATGAATGTGTTTAGAACTTTAATAACTCATTTACTTTATCAGAGAATAACATCTTCTATCTCTAACATCAGGCTTTTAGGCAGGTACTGTGGCTTAGCTGGTGAAAGCGCCTGTTTCGTAAACAGGAGACCCTGGGTTCAAATCCCAGCAGTACCTCAGAAAGCAAGTTCCTAGCAATGTTGTTTATTGCCCACAATAGTTTTTCTTTCATGAACCTCTTGACATTTGATTGAAATTTTGCATGCATGCTTAGATTTCCAGAGATGCTTCTGGTGAAATAATGCAGCTGTGTAAATAGTATGTGTGCCTGGTAAGCTCAATCGGTAGAGCATGAGGCTCTTAATCTCAGGTCATCAATAACATCATGCTAGTAGGTAGGTACTGTGGCTTAGCGGTGAAAGCGCCTGTCTTGTAAACAGGAGACCCTGCGTTCAAATCCCAGCAGTAGCCTACCTCCGAAAGCAAGTTCTTAACTATTGTGTATTGCCCACAATAGTTTTTCTTTCACAGACCTCTTTACATTCGGTGAAAGAATGCAGCTGTGAAAATGTTACTTGTGCCTCGTTAGCTCAGTCGGTAGAGCATGAGACTCTTAATCTCAGGGTCGTGTGTTCGAGCCCCACATCGGGCGAAGCCAATTGCATTTTGATGATACGGAAGTGTGCAATAAACTATTAGACTCTGATCATTTCAATCTGTAGATGAGGTCAAGTTCAACTATACGCAAAAATGCTACAAAGTGCAGAAAATGTGTCATGGCCTGCTCTCTACAGGTTGAATGTGTCCACTAGGTTGTGCTGTTGGCTACAGTTCTAATCACAAAGGAGACTTTCTTGTTCCATATGTAAAATCTAGCATGGAGGTTGAAAATAATGTGTTTAGAACTTTAATAACTCATTTACTTTATCAGAGAATAACATCTATCTCTAACATCAGGCTTTGAGGCAGGTACTGTGGCTTATCTGGTGAAAGTGTCTGTTTCGTAATGTTGTTTATTGCCCACAATAGTTTTTCTTTCATGAACCTCTTGACATTTGATTTAAATTTTGCATGCATGCTTAGATTTCCAGAGATGCTTCTGGTGAAATAATGCAGCTGTGTAAATAGTATGTGTGCCTGGTAAGCTCAGTCGGTAGAGCATGAGACTCTTAATCTCAGGTCATCAATAACATGATGCTAGTAGGTAGGTACTGTGGCTTAGCGGTGAAAGCGCCTGTCTTGTAAACAGGAGACCCTGCGTTCAAATCCCAGCAGTAGCCTACCTCCGAAAGCAAGTTCTTAACTATTGTGTATTGCCCACAATAGTTTTTTTCACAGACCTCTTTACATTCGGTGAAAGAATGCAGCTGTGAACATGTTACTCGTGCCTGGTTAGCTCAGTCGGTAGAGCATGAGACTCTTAATCTCAGGGTTGTGGGTTTGAGCCCCACATCGGGCGAAGCCAATTGCCTTTTGATGATACGGAAGTGTGCACTAAACTATTAGACTCTGATCATTTCAATCTGTAGATGAGGTCCAGTTCAACTATACGCAAATATGCTACAAAGTGCAAAAAATGTGTCATGCCCTTCTCTCTACAGGTTGAATGTGTCCACTAGGTTGTGCTGTTGGCTACAGTTCTAATCACAATGGAGACTTTTCTTGTTCCATATGTAAAATATAGCATGCAGGTTGAAATATGAATGTGTTTAGAACTTTAATAACTCATTTACTTTATCAGAGAATAACATCTTCTATCTCTAACATCAGGCTTTTAGGCAGGTACTGTGGCTTAGCTGGTGAAAGCGCCTGTTTCGTAAACAGGAGACCCTGGGTTCAAATCCCAGCAGTACCTCAGAAAGCAAGTTCCTAGCAATGTTGTTTATTGCCCACAATAGTTTTTCTTTCATGAACCTCTTGACATTTGATTGAAATTTTGCATGCATGCTTAGATTTCCAGAGATGCTTCTGGTGAAATAATGCAGCTGTGTAAATAGTATGTGCCTGGTAAGCTCAGTCGGTAGAGCATGAGACTCTTAATCTCAGGTCATCAATAACATCATGCTAGTAGGTAGGTACTGTGGCTTAGCGGTGAAAGCGCCTGTCTTGTAAACAGGAGACCCTGTGTTCAAATCCCAGCAGTAGCCTACCTCCGAAAGCAAGTTCTTAACTATTGTGTATGGCCCACAATAGTTTTTCTTTCACAGACCTCTTTACATTCGGTGAAAGAATGCAGCTGTGAACATGTTACTCGTGCCTGGTTAGCTCAGTCGGTAGAGCATGAGACTCTTAATCTCAGGGTCGTGGGTTTGAGCCCCACATCGGGCGAAGCCAATTGCCTTTTGATGATACGGAAGTGTGCACTAAACCATTAGACTCTGATCATTTCTCTGATCATTTCAATCTGTAGATGAGGTCAAGTTCAACTATACGCAAAAATGCTACAAAGTGCAGAAAATGTGTCATGGCCTGCTCTCTACAGGTTGAATGTGTCCACTAGGTTGTGCTGTTGGCTACAGTTCTAATCACAAAGGAGACTTTTCTTGTTCCATATGTAAAATCTAGCATGGAGGTTGAAAAGAATGTGTTTAGAACTTTAATAACTCATTTACTTTATCAGAGAATAACATCTATCTCTAACATCAGGCTTTTAGGCAGGTACTGTGGCTTATCTGGTGAAAGTGTCTGTTTCGTAATGTTGTTTATTGCCCACAATAGTTTTTCTTTCATGAACCTCTTGACATCTGATTTAAATGTTGCATGCATGCTTAGATTTCCAGAGATGCTTCTGGTGAAAAAATGCAGCTGTGTAAATAGTATGTGTGCCTCGTAAGCTCAGTCGGTAGAGCATGAGACTCTTAATCTCAGGTCATCAATAACATCATGCTAGTAGGCAGGTACTGTGGCTTAGCGCGGTGAAAGCGCCTGTCTTGTAAACAGGAGACCCTGGGTTCAAATCCCAGCAGTACCTCTGAAACCAAGTTCTTAACTGTGTATTGCCCACAATAGTTTTACTTTCACAGACCTCTTTACATTCGGTGAAAGAATGCAGCTGTGAACATGGTACTCGTGCCTGGTTAGCTCAGTCGCTAGAGCATGAGACTCTTAATCTCAGGGTCGTCGGTTCGAGCCCCACATCGGGCGAAGCCAATTGCCATTTTATGATACGGTACTCGTGCCTGGTTAGCTCAGTCGGTAGAGCATGAGACTCTTAATCTCAGGGTCGTGGGTTCGAGCCCCACATCGGGCGAAGCCAATTGCCTTTTGATGATACGGAAGTGTGCACTAAACTATTAGACTCTGATCATTTCAATCTGTAGATGAGGTCCAGTTCAACTATACGCAAAAATGCTACAAAGTGCAAAAAATGTGTCATGCCCTGCTCTCTACAGGTTGAATGTGTCCACTAGGTTGTGCTGTTGGCTACAGTTCTAATCACAATGGAGACTTTTCTTGTTCCATATGTAAAATATAGCATGCAGGTTGAAATATGAATGTTTAGAACTTTAATAACTCATTTACTTTATCAGAGAATAACATCTTCTATCTCTAACATCAGGTTTTTAGGCAGGTACTGTGGCTTAGCTGGTGAAAGCGCCTGTTTCGTAAACAGGAGACCCTGGGTTCAAATCCCAGCAGTACCTCAGAAAGCAAGTTCCTAGCGATGTTGTTTATTGCCCACAATAGTTTTTCTTTCATGAACCTCTTGACATTTGATTGAAATTTTGCATGCATGCTTAGATTTCCAGAGATGCTTCTGGTGAAATAATGCAGCTGTGTAAATAGTATGTGCCTGGTAAGCTCAGTCGGTAGAGCATGAGACTCTTAATCTCAGGTCATCAATAACATCATGCTAGTAGGTAGGTACTGTGGCTTAGCGGTGAAAGCGCCTGTCTTGTAAACAGGAGACCCTGTGTTCAAATCCCAGCAGTAGCCTACCTCCGAAAGCAAGTTCTTAACTATTGTGTATTGCCCACAATAGTTTTTTTCACAGACCTCTTTACATTCGGTGAAAGAATGCAGCTGTGAACATGTTACTCGTGCCTGGTTAGCTCAGTCGGTAGAGCATGAGACTCTTAATCTCAGGGTTGTGGGTTTGAGCCCCACATCGGGCGAAGCCAATTGCCTTTTGATGATACGGAAGTGTGCACTAAACTATTAGACTCTGATCATTTCAATCTGTAGATGAGGTCCAGTTCAACTATACGCAAATATGCTACAAAGTGCAAAAAATGTGTCATGCCCTTCTCTCTACAGGTTGAATGTGTCCACTAGGTTGTGCTGTTGGCTACAGTTCTAATCACAATGGAGACTTTTCTTGTTCCATATGTAAAATATAGCATGCAGGTTGAAATATGAATGTGTTTAGAACTTTAATAACTCATTTACTTTATCAGAGAATAACATCTTCTATCTCTAACATCAGGCTTTTAGGCAGGTACTGTGGCTTAGCTGGTGAAAGCGCCTGTTTCGTAAACAGGAGACCCTGGGTTCAAATCCCAGCAGTACCTCAGAAAGCAAGTTCCTAGCAATGTTGTTTATTGCCCACAATAGTTTTTCTTTCATGAACCTCTTGACATTTGATTGAAATTTTGCATGCATGCTTAGATTTCCAGAGATGCTTCTGGTGAAATAATGCAGCTGTGTAAATAGTATGTGCCTGGTAAGCTCAGTCGGTAGAGCATGAGACTCTTAATCTCAGGTCATCAATAACATCATGCTAGTAGGTAGGTACTGTGGCTTAGCGGTGAAAGCGCCTGTCTTGTAAACAGGAGACCCTGTGTTCAAATCCCAGCAGTAGCCTACCTCCGAAAGCAAGTTCTTAACTATTGTGTATGGCCCACAATAGTTTTTCTTTCACAGACCTCTTTACATTCGGTGAAAGAATGCAGCTGTGAACATGTTACTCGTGCCTGGTTAGCTCAGTCGGTAGAGCATGAGACTCTTAATCTCAGGGTCGTGGGTTTGAGCCCCACATCGGGCGAAGCCAATTGCCTTTTGATGATACGGAAGTGTGCACTAAACCATTAGACTCTGATCATTTCTCTGATCATTTCAATCTGTAGATGAGGTCAAGTTCAACTATACGCAAAAATGCTACAAAGTGCAGAAAATGTGTCATGGCCTGCTCTCTACAGGTTGAATGTGTCCACTAGGTTGTGCTGTTGGCTACAGTTCTAATCACAAAGGAGACTTTTCTTGTTCCATATGTAAAATCTAGCATGGAGGTTGAAAAGAATGTGTTTAGAACTTTAATAACTCATTTACTTTATCAGAGAATAACATCTATCTCTAACATCAGGCTTTTAGGCAGGTACTGTGGCTTATCTGGTGAAAGTGTCTGTTTCGTAATGTTGTTTATTGCCCACAATAGTTTTTCTTTCATGAACCTCTTGACATCTGATTTAAATGTTGCATGCATGCTTAGATTTCCAGAGATGCTTCTGGTGAAAAAATGCAGCTGTGTAAATAGTATGTGTGCCTCGTAAGCTCAGTCGGTAGAGCATGAGACTCTTAATCTCAGGTCATCAATAACATCATGCTAGTAGGCAGGTACTGTGGCTTAGCGCGGTGAAAGCGCCTGTCTTGTAAACAGGAGACCCTGGGTTCAAATCCCAGCAGTACCTCTGAAACCAAGTTCTTAACTGTGTATTGCCCACAATAGTTTTACTTTCACAGACCTCTTTACATTCGGTGAAAGAATGCAGCTGTGAACATGGTACTCGTGCCTGGTTAGCTCAGTCGCTAGAGCATGAGACTCTTAATCTCAGGGTCGTCGGTTCGAGCCCCACATCGGGCGAAGCCAATTGCCATTTTATGATACGGTACTCGTGCCTGGTTAGCTCAGTCGGTAGAGCATGAGACTCTTAATCTCAGGGTCGTGGGTTCGAGCCCCACATCGGGCGAAGCCAATTGCCTTTTGATGATACGGAAGTGTGCACTAAACTATTAGACTCTGATCATTTCAATCTGTAGATGAGGTCCAGTTCAACTATACGCAAAAATGCTACAAAGTGCAAAAAATGTGTCATGCCCTGCTCTCTACAGGTTGAATGTGTCCACTAGGTTGTGCTGTTGGCTACAGTTCTAATCACAATGGAGACTTTTCTTGTTCCATATGTAAAATATAGCATGCAGGTTGAAATATGAATGTTTAGAACTTTAATAACTCATTTACTTTATCAGAGAATAACATCTTCTATCTCTAACATCAGGTTTTTAGGCAGGTACTGTGGCTTAGCTGGTGAAAGCGCCTGTTTCGTAAACAGGAGACCCTGGGTTCAAATCCCAGCAGTACCTCAGAAAGCAAGTTCCTAGCGATGTTGTTTATTGCCCACAATAGTTTTTCTTTCATGAACCTCTTGACATTTGATTGAAATTTTGCATGCATGCTTAGATTTCCAGAGATGCTTCTGGTGAAATAATGCAGCTGTGTAAATAGTATGTGCCTGGTAAGCTCAGTCGGTAGAGCATGAGACTCTTAATCTCAGGTCATCAATAACATCATGCTAGTAGGTAGGTACTGTGGCTTAGCGGTGAAAGCGCCTGTCTTGTAAACAGGAGACCCTGTGTTCAAATCCCAGCAGTAGCCTACCTCCGAAAGCAAGTTCTTAACTATTGTGTATTGCCCACAATAGTTTTTCTTTCACAGACCTCTTTACATTCGGTGAAAGAATGCAGCTGTGAACATGTTACTCGTGCCTGGTTAGCTCAGTCGGTAGAGCATGAGACTCTTAATCTCAGGGTCGTGGGTTCGAGCCCCACATCGGGCGAAGCCAATTGCCTTTTGATGATACGGAAGTGTGCACTAAACCATTAGACTCTGATCATTTCAATCTGTAGATGAGGTCAAGTTCAACTATACGCAAAAATGCTACAAAGTGCAGAAAATGTGTCATGGCCTGCTCTCTACAGGTTGAATGTGTCCACTAGGTTGTGCTGTTGGCTACAGTTCTAATCACAAAGGAGACTTTTCTTGTTCCATATGTAAAATCTAGCATGGAGGTTGAAAAGAATGTGTTTAGAACTTTAATAACTCATTTACTTTATCAGAGAATAACATCTATCTCTAAAAATCAGGCTTTTAGGCAGGTACTGTGGCTTATCTGGTGAAAGTGTCTGTTTCGTAATGTTGTTTATTGCCCACAATAGTTTTTCTTTCATGAACCTCTTGACATTTGATTTAAATTTTGCATGCATGCTTAGATTTCCAGAGATGCTTCTGGTGAAAAAATGCAGCTGTGTAAATAGTATGTGTGCCTCTTAAGCTCAGTCGGTAGAGCATGAGACTCTTAATCTCAGGTCATCAATAACATCATGCTAGTAGGCAGGTACTGTGGCTTAGCGGTGAAAGCGCCTGTCTTGTAAACAGGAGACCCTGGGTTCAAATCCCAGCAGTACCTCTGAAACCAAGTTCTTAACTGTGTATTGCCCACAATAGTTTTTCTTTCACAGACCTCTTTACATTCAGTGAAAGAATGCAGCTGAGAACATGGTACTCGTGCCTGGTTAGCTCAGTCGGTAGAGGATGAGACTCTTAATCTCAGGGTCGTGGGTTCGAGCCCCACATCGGGCAAAGCCAATTGCAATTTGATGATACGGAAGTGAGCACTAAACTATTGGACTCTGATCATTTCAATCTGTAGATGAGGTCCAGTTCAACTATACGCAAATATCCTACAAAGTGCAAAAAATGTGTCATGCCCTGCTCTCTACAGGTTGAATGTGTCCACTAGGTTGTGCTGTTGGCTACAGTTCTAATCACAATGGAGACTTTTCTTGTTCCATATGTAAAATATAGCATGCAGGTTGAAATATGAATGTGTTTAGAACTTTAATAACTCATTTACTTTATCAGAGAATAACATCTTCTATCTCTAACATCAGGTTTTTAGGCAGGTACTGTGGCTTAGCTGGTGAAAGCGCCTGTTTCGTAAACAGGAGACCCTGGGTTCAAATCCCAGCAGTACCTCAGAAAGCAAGTTCCTAGCGATGTTGTTTATTGCCCACAATAGTTTTTCTTTCATGAACCTCTTGACATTTGATTGAAATTTTGCATGCATGCTTAGATTTCCAGAGATGCTTCTGGTGAAATAATGCAGCTGTGTAAATAGTATGTGCCTGGTAAGCTCAGTCGGTAGAGCATGAGACTCTTAATCTCAGGTCATCAATAACATCATGCTAGTAGGTAGGTACTGTGGCTTAGCGGTGAAAGCGCCTGTCTTGTAAACAGGAGACCCTGTGTTCAAATCCCAGCAGTAGCCTACCTCCGAAAGCAAGTTCTTAACTATTGTGTATTGCCCACAATAGTTTTTCTTTCACAGACCTCTTTACATTCGGTGAAAGAATGCAGCTGTGAACATGTTACTCGTGCCTGGTTAGCTCAGTCGGTAGAGCATGAGACTCTTAATCTCAGGGTCGTGGGTTCGAGCCCCACATCGGGCGAAGCCAATTGCCTTTTGATGATACGGAAGTGTGCACTAAACCATTAGACTCTGATCATTTCAATCTGTAGATGAGGTCAAGTTCAACTATACGCAAAAATGCTACAAAGTGCAGAAAATGTGTCATGGCCTGCTCTCTACAGGTTGAATGTGTCCACTAGGTTGTGCTGTTGGCTACAGTTCTAATCACAAAGGAGACTTTTCTTGTTCCATATGTAAAATCTAGCATGGAGGTTGAAAAGAATGTGTTTAGAACTTCAATAACTCGTTTACTTTATCAGAGAATAACATCTATCTCTAACATCAGGCTTTTAGGCAGGTACTGTGGCTTATCTGGTGAAAGTGTCTGTTTCGTAATGTTGTTTATTGCCCACAATAGTTTTTCTTTCATGAACCTCTTGACATTTGATTTAAATTTTGCATGCATGCTTAGATTTCCAGAGATGCTTCTGGTGAAAAAATGCAGCTGTGTAAATAGTATGTGTGCCTCTTAAGCTCAGTCGGTAGAGCATGAGACTCTTAATCTCAGGTCATCAATAACATCATGCTAGTAGGCAGGTACTGTGGCTTAGCGGTGAAAGCGCCTGTCTTGTAAACAGGAGACCCTGGGTTCAAATCCCAGCAGTACCTCTGAAACCAAGTTCTTAACTGTGTATTGCCCACAATAGTTTTACTTTCACAGACCTCTTTACATTCGGTGAAAGAATGCAGCTGTGAACATGGTACTCGTGCCTTGTTAGCTCAGTCGCTAGAGCATGAGACTCTTAATCTCAGGGTCGTCGGTTCGAGCCCCACATCGGGCGAAGCCTATTGCCATTTTATGATACGGTACTCGTGCCTGGTTAGCTCAGTCGGTAGAGCATGAGACTCTTAATCTCAGGGTCGTGGGTTCGAGCCCCACATCGGGCGAAGCCAATTGCCTTTTGATGATACGGAAGTGTGCACTAAACTATTAGACTCTGATCATTTCAATCTGTAGATGAGGTCCAGTTCAACTATACGCAAAAATGCTACAAAGTGCAAAAAATGTGTCATGCCCTGCTCTCTACAGGTTGAATGTGTCCACTAGGTTGTGCTGTTGGCTACAGTTCTAATCACAATGGAGACTTTTCTTGTTCCATATGTAAAATATAGCATGCAGGTTGAAATATGAATGTGTTTAGAACTTTAATAACTCATTTACTTTATCAGAGAATAACATCTTCTATCTCTAACATCAGCCTTTTAGGCAGGTACTGTGGCTTAGCTGGTGAAAGCGCCTGTTTCGTAAACAGGAGACCCTGGGTTCAAATCCCAGCAGTACCTCAGAAAGCAAGTTCCTAGCAATGTTGTTTATTGCCCACAATAGTTTTTCTTTCATGAACCTCTTGACATTTGATTGAAATTTTGCATGCATGCTTAGATTTCCAGAGATGCTTCTGGTGAAATAATGCAGCTGTGTAAATAGTATGTGTGCCTGGTAAGCTCAGTCGGTAGAGCATGAGGCTCTTAATCTCAGGTCATCAATAACATCATGCTAGTAGGTAGGTACTGTGGCTTAGCGGTGAAAGCGCCTGTCTTGTAAACAGGAGACCCTGCGTTCAAATCCCAGCAGTAGCCTACCTCCGAAAGCAAGTTCTTAACTATTGTGTATTGCCCACAATAGTTTTTCTTTCACAGACCTCTTTACATTCGGTGAAAGACTGCAGCTGTGAAAATGTTACTTGTGCCTCGTTAGCTCAGTCGGTAGAGCATGAGACTCTTAATCTCAGGGTCGTGTGTTCGAGCCCCACATCGGGCGAAGCCAATTGCATTTTGATGATACGGAAGTGTGCAATAAACTATTAGACTCTGATCATTTCAATCTGTAGATGAGGTCAAGTTCAACTATACGCAAAAATGCTACAAAGTGCAGAAAATGTGTCATGGCCTGCTCTCTACAGGTTGAATGTGTCCACTAGGTTGTGCTGTTGGCTACAGTTCTAATCACAAAGGAGACTTGTTCCATATGTAAAATCTAGCATGGAGGTTGAAAATAATGTGTTTAGAACTTTAATAACTCATTTACTTTATCAGAGAATAACATCTATCTCTAACATCAGGCTTTTAGGCAGGTACTGTGGCTTATCTGGTGAAAGTGTCTGTTTCGTAATGTTGTTTATTGCCCACAATAGTTTTTCTTTCATGAACCTCTTGACATTTGATTGAAATTTTGCATGCATGCTTAGATTTCCAGAGATGCTTCTGGTGAAATAATGCAGCTGTGTAAATAGTATGTGTGCCTGGTAAGCTCAGTCGGTAGAGCATGAGACTCTTAATCTCAGGTCATCAATAACATCATGCTAGTAGGTAGGTACTGTGGCTTAGCGGTGAAAGCGCCTGTCTTGTAAACAGGAGACCCTGCGTTCAAATCCCAGCAGTAGCCTACCTCCGAAAGCAAGTTCTTAACTATTGTGTATTGCCCACAATAGTTTTTTTCACAGACCTCTTTACATTCGGTGAAAGAATGCAGCTGTGAACATGTTACTCGTGCCTGGTTAGCTCAGTCGGTAGAGCATGAGACTCTTAATCTCAGGGTCGTGGGTTCGAGCCCCACATCGGGCGAAGCCAATTGCCTTTTGATGATACGGAAGTGTTCACTAAACTATTAGACTCTGATCATTTCAATCTGTAGATGAGGTCAAGTTCAACTATACGCAAAAATGCTACAAAGTGCAGAAAATGTGTCATGGCCTGCTCTCTACAGGTTGAATGTGTCCACTAGGTTGTGCTGTTGGCTACAGTTCTATCACAAAGGAGACTTTTCTTGTTCCATATGTAAAATCTAGCATGGAGGTTGAAAATAATGTGTTTAGAACTTTAATAACTCATTTACTTTATCAGAGAATAACATCTATCTCTAACATCAGGCTTTTAGGCAGGTACTGTGGCTTATCTGGTGAAAGTGTCTGTTTCGTAAACAGGAGACCCTGGGTTCAAATCCCAGCAGTACCTCAGAAAGCAAGTTCCTAGCAATGTTGGTTATTGCCCACAATAGTTTTTCTTTCATGAACCTCTTGGCATTTGATTTAAATTTTGCATGCATGCTTAGATTTCCAGAGATGCTTCTGGTGAAATAATGCAGCTGTGTAAATAGTATGTGTGCCTGGTAAGCTCAGTCGGTAGAGCATGACACTCTTAATCTCAGGTCATCAATAACATCATGGTAGTAGGTAGGTACTGTGGCTTAGCGGTGAAAGCGCCTGTCTTGTAAACAGGAGACCCTGGGTTCAAATCCCAGCAGTACCTCTGAAACCAAGTTCTTAACTGTGTATTGCCCACAATAGTTTTTCTTTCACAGACCTCTTTACATTCAGTGAAAGAATGCAGCTGAGAACATGGTACTCGTGCCTGGTTAGCTCAGTCGGTAGAGGATGAGACTCTTAATCTCAGGGTCGTGGGTTCGAGCCCCACATCGGGCAAAGCCAATTGCAATTTGATGATACGGAAGTGAGCACTAAACTATTAGACTCTGATCATTTCAATCTGTAGATGAGGTCCAGTTCAACTATACGCAAATATCCTACAAAGTGCAAAAAATGTGTCATGCCCTGCTCTCTACAGGTTGAATGTGTCCACTAGGTTGTGCTGTTGGCTACAGTTCTAATCACAATGGAGACTTTTCTTGTTCCATATGTAAAATATAGCATGCAGGTTGAAATATGAATGTGTTTAGAACTTTAATAACTCATTTACTTTATCAGAGAATAACATCTTCTATCTCTAACATCAGGCTTTTAGGCAGGTACTGTGGCTTAGCTGGTGAAAGCGCCTGTTTCGTAAACAGGAGACCCTGGGTTCAAATCCCAGCAGTACCTCAGAAAGCAAGTTCCTAGCGATGTTGTTTATTGCCCACAATAGTTTTTCTTTCATGAACCTCTTGACATTTGATTGAAATTTTGCATGCATGCTTAGATTTCCAGAGATGCTTCTGGTGAAATAATGCAGCTGTGTAAATAGTATGTGCCTGGTAAGCTCAGTCGGTAGAGCATGAGACTCTTAATCTCAGGTCATCAATAACATCATGCTAGTAGGTAGGTACTGTGGCTTAGCGGTGAAAGCGCCTGTCTTGTAAACAGGAGACCCTGTGTTCAAATCCCAGCAGTAGCCTACCTCCGAAAGCAAGTTCTTAACTATTGTGTATTGCCCACAATAGTTTTTCTTTCACAGACCTCTTTACATTCGGTGAAAGAATGCAGCTGTGAACATGTTACTCGTGCCTGGTTAGCTCAGTCGGTAGAGCATGAGACTCTTAATCTCAGGGTCGTTGGTTCGAGCCCCACATCGGGCGAAGCCAATTGCCTTTTGATGATACGGAAGTGTGCACTAAACCATTAGACTCTGATCATTTCAATCTGTAGATGAGGTCAAGTTCAACTATACGCAAAAATGCTACAAAGTGCAGAAAATGTGTCATGGCCTGCTCTCTACAGGTTGAATGTGTCCACTAGGTTGTGCTGTTGGCTACAGTTCTAATCACAAAGGAGACTTTTCTTGTTCCATATGTAAAATCTAGCATGGAGGTTGAAAAGAATGTGTTTAGAACTTTAATAACTCATTTACTTTATCAGAGAATAACATCTATCTCTAAAAATCAGGCTTTTAGGCAGGTACTGTGGCTTATCTGGTGAAAGTGTCTGTTTCGTAATGTTGTTTATTGCCCACAATAGTTTTTCTTTCATGAACCTCTTGACATTTGATTTAAATTTTGCATGCATGCTTAGATTTCCAGAGATGCTTCTGGTGAAAAAATGCAGCTGTGTAAATAGTATGTGTGCCTCTTAAGCTCAGTCGGTAGAGCATGAGACTCTTAATCTCAGGTCATCAATAACATCATGCTAGTAGGCAGGTACTGTGGCTTAGCGGTGAAAGCGCCTGTCTTGTAAACAGGAGACCCTGGGTTCAAATCCCAGCAGTACCTCTGAAACCAAGTTCTTAACTGTGTATTGCCCACAATAGTTTTTCTTTCACAGACCTCTTTACATTCAGTGAAAGAATGCAGCTGAGAACATGGTACTCGTGCCTGGTTAGCTCAGTCGGTAGAGGATGAGACTCTTAATCTCAGGGTCGTGGGTTCGAGCCCCACATCGGGCAAAGCCAATTGCAATTTGATGATACGGAAGTGAGCACTAAACTATTAGACTCTGATCATTTCAATCTGTAGATGAGGTCCAGTTCAACTATACGCAAATATCCTACAAAGTGCAAAAAATGTGTCATGCCCTGCTCTCTACAGGTTGAATGTGTCCACTAGGTTGTGCTGTTGGCTACAGTTCTAATCACAATGGAGACTTTTCTTGTTCCATATGTAAAATATAGCATGCAGGTTGAAATATGAATGTGTTTAGAACTTTAATAACTCATTTACTTTATCAGAGAATAACATCTTCTATCTCTAACATCAGGTTTTTAGGCAGGTACTGTGGCTTAGCTGGTGAAAGCGCCTGTTTCGTAAACAGGAGACCCTGGGTTCAAATCCCAGCAGTACCTCAGAAAGCAAGTTCCTAGCGATGTTGTTTATTGCCCACAATAGTTTTTCTTTCATGAACCTCTTGACATTTGATTGAAATTTTGCATGCATGCTTAGATTTCCAGAGATGCTTCTGGTGAAATAATGCAGCTGTGTAAATAGTATGTGCCTGGTAAGCTCAGTCGGTAGAGCATGAGACTCTTAATCTCAGGTCATCAATAACATCATGCTAGTAGGTAGGTACTGTGGCTTAGCGGTGAAAGCGCCTGTCTTGTAAACAGGAGACCCTGTGTTCAAATCCCAGCAGTAGCCTACCTCCGAAAGCAAGTTCTTAACTATTGTGTATTGCCCACAATAGTTTTTCTTTCACAGACCTCTTTACATTCGGTGAAAGAATGCAGCTGTGAACATGTTACTCGTGCCTGGTTAGCTCAGTCGGTAGAGCATGAGACTCTTAATCTCAGGGTCGTGGGTTCGAGCCCCACATCGGGCAAAGCCAATTGCAATTTGATGATACGGAAGTGAGCACTAAACTATTAGACTCTGATCATTTCAATCTGTAGATGAGGTCCAGTTCAACTATACGCAAATATCCTACAAAGTGCAAAAAATGTGTCATGCCCTGCTCTCTACAGGTTGAATGTGTCCACTAGGTTGTGCTGTTGGCTACAGTTCTAATCACAATGGAGACTTTTCTTGTTCCATATGTAAAATCTAGCATGGAGGTTGAAAAGAATGTGTTTAGAACTTCAATAACTCATTTACTTTATCAGAGAATAACATCTATCTCTAACATCAGGCTTTTAGGCAGGTACTGTGGCTTATCTGGTGAAAGTGTCTGTTTCGTAATGTTGTTTATTGCCCACAATAGTTTTTCTTTCATGAACCTCTTGACATTTGATTTAAATTTTGCATGCATGCTTAGATTTCCAGAGATGCTTCTGGTGAAAAAATGCAGCTGTGTAAATAGTATGTGTGCCTCTTAAGCTCAGTCGGTAGAGCATGAGACTCTTAATCTCAGGTCATCAATAACATCATGCTAGTAGGCAGGTACTGTGGCTTAGCGGTGAAAGCGCCTGTCTTGTAAACAGGAGACCCTGGGTTCAAATCCCAGCAGTACCTCTGAAACCAAGTTCTTAACTGTGTATTGCCCACAATAGTTTTACTTTCACAGACCTCTTTACATTCGGTGAAAGAATGCAGCTGTGAACATGGTACTCGTGCCTTGTTAGCTCAGTCGCTAGAGCATGAGACTCTTAATCTCAGGGTCGTCGGTTCGAGCCCCACATCGGGCGAAGCCTATTGCCATTTTATGATACGGTACTCGTGCCTGGTTAGCTCAGTCGGTAGAGCATGAGACTCTTAATCTCAGGGTCGTGGGTTCGAGCCCCACATCGGGCGAAGCCAATTGCCTTTTGATGATACGGAAGTGTGCACTAAACTATTAGACTCTGATCATTTCAATCTGTAGATGAGGTCCAGTTCAACTATACGCAAAAATGCTACAAAGTGCAAAAAATGTGTCATGCCCTGCTCTCTACAGGTTGAATGTGTCCACTAGGTTGTGCTGTTGGCTACAGTTCTAATCACAATGGAGACTTTTCTTGTTCCATATGTAAAATATAGCATGCAGGTTGAAATATGAATGTGTTTAGAACTTTAATAACTCATTTACTTTATCAGAGAATAACATCTTCTATCTCTAACATCAGCCTTTTAGGCAGGTACTGTGGCTTAGCTGGTGAAAGCGCCTGTTTCGTAAACAGGAGACCCTGGGTTCAAATCCCAGCAGTACCTCAGAAAGCAAGTTCCTAGCAATGTTGTTTATTGCCCACAATAGTTTTTCTTTCATGAACCTCTTGACATTTGATTGAAATTTTGCATGCATGCTTAGATTTCCAGAGATGCTTCTGGTGAAATAATGCAGCTGTGTAAATAGTATGTGTGCCTGGTAAGCTCAGTCGGTAGAGCATGAGGCTCTTAATCTCAGGTCATCAATAACATCATGCTAGTAGGTAGGTACTGTGGCTTAGCGGTGAAAGCGCCTGTCTTGTAAACAGGAGACCCTGCGTTCAAATCCCAGCAGTAGCCTACCTCCGAAAGCAAGTTCTTAACTATTGTGTATTGCCCACAATAGTTTTTCTTTCACAGACCTCTTTACATTCGGTGAAAGACTGCAGCTGTGAAAATGTTACTTGTGCCTCGTTAGCTCAGTCGGTAGAGCATGAGACTCTTAATCTCAGGGTCGTGTGTTCGAGCCCCACATCGGGCGAAGCCAATTGCATTTTGATGATACGGAAGTTTGCAATAAACTATTAGACTCTGATCATTTCAATCTGTAGATGAGGTCAAGTTCAACTATACGCAAAAATGCTACAAAGTGCAGAAAATGTGTCATGGCCTGCTCTCTACAGGTTGAATGTGTCCACTAGGTTGTGCTGTTGGCTACAGTTCTAATCACAAAGGAGACTTGTTCCATATGTAAAATCTAGCATGGAGGTTGAAAATAATGTGTTTAGAACTTTAATAACTCATTTACTTTATCAGAGAATAACATCTATCTCTAACATCAGGCTTTTAGGCAGGTACTGTGGCTTATCTGGTGAAAGTGTCTGTTTCGTAATGTTGTTTATTGCCCACAATAGTTTTTCTTTCATGAACCTCTTGACATTTGATTGAAATTTTGCATGCATGCTTAGATTTCCAGAGATGCTTCTGGTGAAATAATGCAGCTGTGTAAATAGTATGTGTGCCTGGTAAGCTCAGTCGGTAGAGCATGAGACTCTTAATCTCAGGTCATCAATAACATCATGCTAGTAGGTAGGTACTGTGGCTTAGCGGTGAAAGCGCCTGTCTTGTAAACAGGAGACCCTGCGTTCAAATCCCAGCAGTAGCCTACCTCCGAAAGCAAGTTCTTAACTATTGTGTATTGCCCACAATAGTTTTTTTCACAGACCTCTTTACATTCGGTGAAAGAATGCAGCTGTGAACATGTTACTCGTGCCTGGTTAGCTCAGTCGGTAGAGCATGAGACTCTTAATCTCAGGGTCGTGGGTTCGAGCCCCACATCGGGCGAAGCCAATTGCCTTTTGATGATACGGAAGTGTTCACTAAACTATTAGACTCTGATCATTTCAATCTGTAGATGAGGTCAAGTTCAACTATACGCAAAAATGCTACAAAGTGCAGAAAATGTGTCATGGCCTGCTCTCTACAGGTTGAATGTGTCCACTAGGTTGTGCTGTTGGCTACAGTTCTATCACAAAGGAGACTTTTCTTGTTCCATATGTAAAATCTAGCATGGAGGTTGAAAATAATGTGTTTAGAACTTTAATAACTCATTTACTTTATCAGAGAATAACATCTATCTCTAACATCAGGCTTTTAGGCAGGTACTGTGGCTTATCTGGTGAAAGTGTCTGTTTCGTAAACAGGAGACCCTGGGTTCAAATCCCAGCAGTACCTCAGAAAGCAAGTTCCTAGCAATGTTGGTTATTGCCCACAATAGTTTTTCTTTCATGAACCTCTTGGCATTTGATTTAAATTTTGCATGCATGCTTAGATTTCCAGAGATGCTTCTGGTGAAATAATGCAGCTGTGTAAATAGTATGTGTGCCTGGTAAGCTCAGTCGGTAGAGCATGACACTCTTAATCTCAGGTCATCAATAACATCATGGTAGTAGGTAGGTACTGTGGCTTAGCGGTGAAAGCGCCTGTCTTGTAAACAGGAGACCCTGGGTTCAAATCCCAGCAGTACCTCTGAAACCAAGTTCTTAACTGTGTATTGCCCACAATAGTTTTTCTTTCACAGACCTCTTTACATTCAGTGAAAGAATGCAGCTGAGAACATGGTACTCGTGCCTGGTTAGCTCAGTCGGTAGAGGATGAGACTCTTAATCTCAGGGTCGTGGGTTCGAGCCCCACATCGGGCAAAGCCAATTGCAATTTGATGATACGGAAGTGAGCACTAAACTATTAGACTCTGATCATTTCAATCTGTAGATGAGGTCCAGTTCAACTATACGCAAATATCCTACAAAGTGCAAAAAATGTGTCATGCCCTGCTCTCTACAGGTTGAATGTGTCCACTAGGTTGTGCTGTTGGCTACAGTTCTAATCACAATGGAGACTTTTCTTGTTCCATATGTAAAATATAGCATGCAGGTTGAAATATGAATGTGTTTAGAACTTTAATAACTCATTTACTTTATCAGAGAATAACATCTTCTATCTCTAACATCAGGCTTTTAGGCAGGTACTGTGGCTTAGCTGGTGAAAGCGCCTGTTTCGTAAACAGGAGACCCTGGGTTCAAATCCCAGCAGTACCTCAGAAAGCAAGTTCCTAGCGATGTTGTTTATTGCCCACAATAGTTTTTCTTTCATGAACCTCTTGACATTTGATTGAAATTTTGCATGCATGCTTAGATTTCCAGAGATGCTTCTGGTGAAATAATGCAGCTGTGTAAATAGTATGTGCCTGGTAAGCTCAGTCGGTAGAGCATGAGACTCTTAATCTCAGGTCATCAATAACATCATGCTAGTAGGTAGGTACTGTGGCTTAGCGGTGAAAGCGCCTGTCTTGTAAACAGGAGACCCTGTGTTCAAATCCCAGCAGTAGCCTACCTCCGAAAGCAAGTTCTTAACTATTGTGTATTGCCCACAATAGTTTTTCTTTCACAGACCTCTTTACATTCGGTGAAAGAATGCAGCTGTGAACATGTTACTCGTGCCTGGTTAGCTCAGTCGGTAGAGCATGAGACTCTTAATCTCAGGGTCGTTGGTTCGAGCCCCACATCGGGCGAAGCCAATTGCCTTTTGATGATACGGAAGTGTGCACTAAACCATTAGACTCTGATCATTTCAATCTGTAGATGAGGTCAAGTTCAACTATACGCAAAAATGCTACAAAGTGCAGAAAATGTGTCATGGCCTGCTCTCTACAGGTTGAATGTGTCCACTAGGTTGTGCTGTTGGCTACAGTTCTAATCACAAAGGAGACTTTTCTTGTTCCATATGTAAAATCTAGCATGGAGGTTGAAAAGAATGTGTTTAGAACTTTAATAACTCATTTACTTTATCAGAGAATAACATCTATCTCTAAAAATCAGGCTTTTAGGCAGGTACTGTGGCTTATCTGGTGAAAGTGTCTGTTTCGTAATGTTGTTTATTGCCCACAATAGTTTTTCTTTCATGAACCTCTTGACATTTGATTTAAATTTTGCATGCATGCTTAGATTTCCAGAGATGCTTCTGGTGAAAAAATGCAGCTGTGTAAATAGTATGTGTGCCTCTTAAGCTCAGTCGGTAGAGCATGAGACTCTTAATCTCAGGTCATCAATAACATCATGCTAGTAGGCAGGTACTGTGGCTTAGCGGTGAAAGCGCCTGTCTTGTAAACAGGAGACCCTGGGTTCAAATCCCAGCAGTACCTCTGAAACCAAGTTCTTAACTGTGTATTGCCCACAATAGTTTTTCTTTCACAGACCTCTTTACATTCAGTGAAAGAATGCAGCTGAGAACATGGTACTCGTGCCTGGTTAGCTCAGTCGGTAGAGGATGAGACTCTTAATCTCAGGGTCGTGGGTTCGAGCCCCACATCGGGCAAAGCCAATTGCAATTTGATGATACGGAAGTGAGCACTAAACTATTAGACTCTGATCATTTCAATCTGTAGATGAGGTCCAGTTCAACTATACGCAAATATCCTACAAAGTGCAAAAAATGTGTCATGCCCTGCTCTCTACAGGTTGAATGTGTCCACTAGGTTGTGCTGTTGGCTACAGTTCTAATCACAATGGAGACTTTTCTTGTTCCATATGTAAAATATAGCATGCAGGTTGAAATATGAATGTGTTTAGAACTTTAATAACTCATTTACTTTATCAGAGAATAACATCTTCTATCTCTAACATCAGGTTTTTAGGCAGGTACTGTGGCTTAGCTGGTGAAAGCGCCTGTTTCGTAAACAGGAGACCCTGGGTTCAAATCCCAGCAGTACCTCAGAAAGCAAGTTCCTAGCGATGTTGTTTATTGCCCACAATAGTTTTTCTTTCATGAACCTCTTGACATTTGATTGAAATTTTGCATGCATGCTTAGATTTCCAGAGATGCTTCTGGTGAAATAATGCAGCTGTGTAAATAGTATGTGCCTGGTAAGCTCAGTCGGTAGAGCATGAGACTCTTAATCTCAGGTCATCAATAACATCATGCTAGTAGGTAGGTACTGTGGCTTAGCGGTGAAAGCGCCTGTCTTGTAAACAGGAGACCCTGTGTTCAAATCCCAGCAGTAGCCTACCTCCGAAAGCAAGTTCTTAACTATTGTGTATTGCCCACAATAGTTTTTCTTTCACAGACCTCTTTACATTCGGTGAAAGAATGCAGCTGTGAACATGTTACTCGTGCCTGGTTAGCTCAGTCGGTAGAGCATGAGACTCTTAATCTCAGGGTCGTGGGTTCGAGCCCCACATCGGGCAAAGCCAATTGCAATTTGATGATACGGAAGTGAGCACTAAACTATTAGACTCTGATCATTTCAATCTGTAGATGAGGTCCAGTTCAACTATACGCAAATATCCTACAAAGTGCAAAAAATGTGTCATGCCCTGCTCTCTACAGGTTGAATGTGTCCACTAGGTTGTGCTGTTGGCTACAGTTCTAATCACAATGGAGACTTTTCTTGTTCCATATGTAAAATCTAGCATGGAGGTTGAAAAGAATGTGTTTAGAACTTCAATAACTCATTTACTTTATCAGAGAATAACATCTATCTCTAACATCAGGCTTTTAGGCAGGTACTGTGGCTTATCTGGTGAAAGTGTCTGTTTCGTAATGTTGTTTATTGCCCACAATAGTTTTTCTTTCATGAACCTCTTGACATTTGATTTAAATTTTGCATGCATGCTTAGATTTCCAGAGATGCTTCTGGTGAAAAAATGCAGCTGTGTAAATAGTATGTGTGCCTCTTAAGCTCAGTCGGTAGAGCATGAGACTCTTAATCTCAGGTCATCAATAACATCATGCTAGTAGGCAGGTACTGTGGCTTAGCGGTGAAAGCGCCTGTCTTGTAAACAGGAGACCCTGGGTTCAAATCCCAGCAGTACCTCTGAAACCAAGTTCTTAACTGTGTATTGCCCACAATAGTTTTTCTTTCACAGACCTCTTTACATTCGGTGAAAGACTGCAGCTGTGAAAATGTTACTTGTGCCTCGTTAGCTCAGTCGGTAGAGCATGAGACTCTTAATCTCAGGGTCGTGTGTTCGAGCCCCACATCGGGCGAAGCCAATTGCATTTTGATGATACGGAAGTGTGCAATAAACTATTAGACTCTGATCATTTCAATCTGTAGATGAGGTCAAGTTCAACTATACGCAAAAATGCTACAAAGTGCAGAAAATGTGTCATGGCCTGCTCTCTACAGGTTGAATGTGTCCACTAGGTTGTGCTGTTGGCTACAGTTCTAATCACAAAGGAGACTTGTTCCATATGTAAAATCTAGCATGGAGGTTGAAAATAATGTGTTTAGAACTTTAATAACTCATTTACTTTATCAGAGAATAACATCTATCTCTAACATCAGGCTTTTAGGCAGGTACTGTGGCTTATCTGGTGAAAGTGTCTGTTTCGTAATGTTGTTTATTGCCCACAATAGTTTTTCTTTCATGAACCTCTTGACATTTGATTGAAATTTTGCATGCATGCTTAGATTTCCAGAGATGCTTCTGGTGAAATAATGCAGCTGTGTAAATAGTATGTGTGCCTGGTAAGCTCAGTCGGTAGAGCATGAGGCTCTTAATCTCAGGTCATCAATAACATCATGCTAGTAGGTAGGTACTGTGGCTTAGCGGTGAAAGCGCCTGTCTTGTAAACAGGAGACCCTGCGTTCAAATCCCAGCAGTAGCCTACCTCCGAAAGCAAGTTCTTAACTATTGTGTATTGCCCACAATAGTTTTTCTTTCACAGACCTCTTTACATTCGGTGAAAGAATGCAGCTGTGAAAATGTTACTTGTGCCTCGTTAGCTCAGTCGGTAGAGCATGAGACTCTTAATCTCAGGGTCGTGTGTTCGAGCCCCACATCGGGCGAAGCCAATTGCCTTTTGATGATACGGAAGTGTGCACTAAACTATTAGACTCTGATCATTTCAATCTGTAGATGAGGTCCAGTTCAACTATACGCAAATATGCTACAAAGTGCAAAAAATGTGTCATGCCCTTCTCTCTACAGGTTGAATGTGTCCACTAGGTTGTGCTGTTGGCTACAGTTCTAATCACAATGGAGACTTTTCTTGTTCCATATGTAAAATATAGCATGCAGGTTGAAATATGAATGTGTTTAGAACTTTAATAACTCATTTACTTTATCAGAGAATAACATCTTCTATCTCTAACATCAGGCTTTTAGGCAGGTACTGTGGCTTAGCTGGTGAAAGTGCCTGTTTCGTAAACAGGAGACCCTGGGTTCAAATCCCAGCAGTACCTCAGAAAGCAAGTTCCTAGCAATGTTGTTTATTGCCCACAATAGTTTTTCTTTCATGAACCTCTTGACATTTGATTGAAATTTTGCATGCATGCTTAGATTTCCAGAGATGCTTCTGGTGAAATAATGCAGCTGTGTAAATAGTATGTGTGCCTGGTAAGCTCAGTCGGTAGAGCATGAGACTCTTAATCTCAGGTCATCAATAACATCATGCTAGTAGGTAGGTACTGTGGCTTAGCGGTGAAAGCGCCTGTCTTGTAAACAGGAGACCCTGTGTTCAAATCCCAGCAGTAGCCTACCTCCGAAAGCAAGTTCTTAACTATTGTGTATTGCCCACAATAGTTTTTCTTTCACAGACCTCTTTACATTCGGTGAAAGAATGCTGCTGTGAACATGTTACTCGTGCCTGGTTAACTCAGTCGGTAGAGCATGAGACTCTTAATCTCAGGGTCGTGGGTTCGAGCCCCACATCCGGCGAAGCCAATTGCCTTTTGATGATACGGAAGTGTGCACTAAACCATTAGACTCTGATCATTTCTCTGATCATTTCAATCTGTAGATGAGGTCAAGTTCAACTATACGCAAAAATGCTACAAAGTGCAGAAAATGTGTCATGGCCTGCTCTCTACAGGTTGAATGTGTCCACTAGGTTGTGCTGTTGGCTACAGTTCTAATCACAAAGGAGACTTTTCTTGTTCCATATGTAAAATCTAGCATGGAGGTTGAAAATAATGTGTTTAGAACTTTAATAACTCATTTACTTTATCAGAGAATAACATCTATCTCTAACATCAGGCTTTTAGGCAGGTACTGTGGCTTATCTGGTGAAAGTGTCTGTTTCGTAATGTTGTTTATTGCCCACAATAGTTTTTCTTTCATGAACCTCTTGACATTTGATTTAAATTTTGCAGGCATGCTTGGATTTCCAGAGATGCTTCTGGTGAAAAAATGCAGCTGTGTAAATAGTATGTGTGCCTCGTAAGCTCAGTCAGTAGAGCATGAGACTCTTAATCTCAGGTCATCAATAACATCATGCTAGTAGGCAGGTACTGTGGCTTAGCGGTAAAAGCGCCTGTCTTGTAAACAGGAGACCCTGGGTTCAAATCCCAGCAGTACCTCTGAAACCAAGTTCTTAACTGTGTATTGCCCACAATAGTTTTACTTTCACAGACCTCTTTACATTCGGTGAAAGAATGCAGCTGTGAACATGGTACTCGTGCCTGGTTAGCTCAGCCGCTAGAGCATGAGACTCTTAATCTCAGGGTCGTCGGTTCGAGCCCCACATCGGGCGAAGCCAATTGCCATTTTATGATACGGTACTCGTGCCTCGTTAGCTCAGTCGGTAGAGCATGAGACTCTTAATCTCAGGGTCGTGGGTTCGAGCCCCACATCGGGCGAAGCCAATTGCCTTTTGATGATACGGAAGTGTGCATTAAACTATTAGACTCTGATCATTTCAATCTGTAGATGAGGTCCAGTTCAACTATACGCAAAAATGCTACAAAGTGCAAAAAATGTGTCATGCCCTGCTCTCTACAGGTTGAATGTGTCCACTAGGTTGTGCTGTTGGCTACAGTTCTAATCACAATGGAGAATTTTCTTGTTCCATATGTAAAATATAGCATGCAGGTTGAAATATGAATGTGTTTAGAACTTTAATAACTCATTTACTTCATCAGAGAATAACATCTTCTATCTCTAACATCAGGCTTTTAGGCAGGTACTGTGGCTTAGCTGGTGAAAGCGCCTGTTTCGTAAACAGGAGACCCTGGGTTCAAATCCCAGCAGTACCTCAGAAAGCAAGTTCCTAGCAATGTTGTTTATTGCCCACAATAGTTTTTCTTTCATGAACCTCTTGACATTTGATTGAAATTTTGCATGCATGCTTAGATTTCCAGAGATGCTTCTGGTGAAATAATGCAGCTGTGTAAATAGTATGTGTGCCTGGTAAGCTCAGTCGGTAGAGCATGAGGCTCTTAATCTCAGGTCATCAATAACATCATGCTAGTAGGTAGGTACTGTGGCTTAGCGGTGAAAGCGCCTGTCTTGTAAACAGGAGACCCTGCGTTCAAATCCCAGCAGTAGCCTACCTCCGAAAGCAAGTTCTTAACTATTGTGTATTGCCCACCATAGTTTTTCTTTCACAGACCTCTTTACATTCGGTGAAAGAATGCAGCTGTGAAAATGTTACTTGTGCCTGGTTAGCTCAGTCGGTAGAGCATGAGACTCTTAATCTCAGGGTCGTGTGTTCGAGCCCCACATCGGGCGAAGCCAATTGCCTTTTGATGATACGGAAGTGTGCAATAAACTATTAGACTCTGATCATTTCAATCTGTAGATGAGGTCAAGTTCAACTATACGCAAAAATGCTACAAAGTGCAGAAAATGTGTCATGGCCTGCTCTCTACAGGTTGAATGTGTCCACTAGGTTGTGCTGTTGGCTACAGTTCTAATCACAAAGGAGACTTTTCTTGTTCCATATGTAAAATCTAGCATGGAGGTTGAAAATAATGTGTTTAGAACTTTAATAACTCATTTACTTTATCAGAGAATAACATCTATCTCTAACATCAGGCTTTTAGGCAGGTACTGTGGCTTATCTGGTGAAAGTGTCTGTTTCGTAATGTTGTTTATTGCCCACAATAGTTTTTCTTTCATGAACCTCTTGACATTTGATTGAAATTTTGCATGCATGCTTAGATTTCCAGAGATGCTTCTGGTGAAATAATGCAGCTGTGTAAATAGTATGTGTGCCTGGTAAGCTCAGTCGGTAGAGCATGAGACTCTTAATCTCAGGTCATCAATAACATCATGCTAGTAGGTAGGTACTGTGGCTTAGCGGTGAAAGCGCCTGTCTTGTAAACAGGAGACCCTGCGTTCAAATCCTAGCAGTAGCCTACCTCCGAAAGCAAGTTCTTAACTATTGTGTATTGCCCACAATAGTTTTTTTCACAGACCTCTTTACATTCGGTGAAAGAATGCAGCTGTGAACATGTTACTCGTGCCTGGTTAGCTCAGTCGGTAGAGCATGAGACTCTTAATCTCAGGGTCGTGGGTTCGAGCCCCACATCGGGCGAAGCCAATTGCCTTTTGATGATACGGAAGTGTGCACTAAACTATTAGACTCTGATCATTTCAATCTGTAGATGAGGTCCAGTTCAACTATACGCAAATATGCTACAAAGTGCAAAAAATGTGTCATGCCCTTCTCTCTACAGGTTGAATGTGTCCACTAGGTTGTGCTGTTGGCTACAGTTCTAATCACAATGGAGACTTTTCTTGTTCCATATGTAAAATATAGCATGCAGGTTGAAATATGAATGTGTTTAGAACTTTAATAACTCATTTACTTTATCAGAGAATAACATCTTCTATCTCTAACATCAGGCTTTTAGGCAGGTACTGTGGCTTAGCTGGTGAAAGGGCCTGTTTCGTAAACAGGAGACCCTGGGTTCAAATCCCAGCAGTACCTCAGAAAGCAAGTTCCTAGCAATGTTGTTTATTGCCCACAGTAGTTTTTCTTTCATGAACCTCTTGACATTTGATTGAAATTTTGCATGCATGCTTAGATTTCCAGAGATGCTTCTGGTGAAA
The DNA here is from genome assembly GCF_951216825.1 of Electrona antarctica. Classification (NCBI taxonomy): domain Eukaryota; kingdom Metazoa; phylum Chordata; class Actinopteri; order Myctophiformes; family Myctophidae; genus Electrona; species Electrona antarctica. Next base: position 77,761 of record NW_027637391.1, on the reverse strand, counting down.
TAATGCAGCTGTGTAAATAGTATGTGCCTGGTAAGCTCAGTCGGTAGAGCATGAGACTCTTAATCTCAGGTCATCAATAACATCATGCTAGTAGGTAGGTACTGTGGCTTAGCGGTGAAAGCGCCTGTCTTGTAAACAGGAGACCCTGTGTTCAAATCCCAGCAGTAGCCTACCTCCGAAAGCAAGTTCTTAACTATTGTGTATGGCCCACAATAGTTTTTCTTTCACAGACCTCTTTACATTCGGTGAAAGAATGCAGCTGTGAACATGTTACTCGTGCCTGGTTAGCTCAGTCGGTAGAGCATGAGACTCTTAATCTCAGGGTCGTGGGTTCGAGCCCCACATCGGGCGAAGCCAATTGCCTTTTGATGATACGGAAGTGTGCACTAAACCATTAGACTCTGATCATTTCTCTGATCATTTCAATCTGTAGATGAGGTCAAGTTCAACTATACGCGAAAATGCTACAAAGTGCAGAAAATGTGTCATGGCCTGCTCTCTACAGGTTGAATGTGTCCACTAGGTTGTGCTGTTGGCTACAGTTCTAATCACAAAGGAGACTTTTCTTGTTCCATATGTAAAATCTAGCAAGGAGGTTGAAAAGAATGTGTTTAGAACTTTAATAACTCATTTACTTTATCAGAGAATAACATCTATCTCTAACATCAGGCTTTTAGGCAGGTACTGTGGCTTATCTGGTGAAAGTGTCTGTTTCGTAATGTTGTTTATTGCCCACAATAGTTTTTCTTTCATGAACCTCTTGACATTTGATTTAAATGTTGCATGCATGCTTAGATTTCCAGAGATGCTTCTGGTGAAAAAATGCAGCTGTGTAAATAGTATGTGTGCCTCGTAAGCTCAGTCGGTAGAGCATGAGACTCTTAATCTCAGGTCATCAATAACATCATGCTAGTAGGCAGGTACTGTGGCTTAGCGCGGTGAAAGCGCCTGTCTTGTAAACAGGAGACCCTGGGTTCAAATCCCAGCAGTACCTCTGAAACCAAGTTCTTAACTGTGTATTGCCCACAATAGTTTTACTTTCACAGACCTCTTTACATTCGGTGAAAGAATGCAGCTGTGAACATGGTACTCGTGCCTGGTTAGCTCAGTCGCTAGAGCATGAGACTCTTAATCTCAGGGTCGTCGGTTCGAGCCCCACATCGGGCGAAGCCAATTGCCATTTTATGATACGGTACTCGTGCCTGGTTAGCTCAGTCGGTAGAGCATGAGATTCTTAATCTCAGGGTCGTGGGTTCGAGCCCCACATCGGGCGAAGCCAATTGCCTTTTGATGATACGGAAGTGTGCACTAAACTATTAGACTCTGATCATTTCAATCTGTAGATGAGGTCCAGTTCAACTATACGCAAAAATGCTACAAAGTGCAAAAAATGTGTCATGCCCTGCTCTCTACAGGTTGAATGTGTCCACTAGGTTGTGCTGTTGGCTACAGTTCTAATCACAATGGAGACTTTTCTTGTTCCATATGTAAAATATAGCATGCAGGTTGAAATATGAATGTGTTTAGAACTTTAATAACTCATTTACTTTATCAGAGAATAACATCTTCTATCTCTAACATCAGGCTTTTAGGCAGGTACTGTGGCTTAGCTGGTGAAAGCGCCTGTTTCGTAAACAGGAGACCCTGGGTTCAAATCCCAGCAGTACCTCAGAAAGCAAGTTCCTAGCAATGTTGTTTATTGCCCACAATAGTTTTTCTTTCATGAACCTCTTGACATTTGATTGAAATTTTGCATGCATGCTTAGATTTCCAGAGATGCTTCTGGTGAAATAATGCAGCTGTGTAAATAGTATGTGTGCCTGGTAAGCTCAGTCGGTAGAGCATGAGGCTCTTAATCTCAGGTCATCAATAACATCATGCTAGTAGGTAGGTACTGTGGCTTAGCGGTGAAAGCGCCTGTCTTGTAAACAGGAGACCCTGCGTTCAAATCCCAGCAGTAGCCTACCTCCGAAAGCAAGTTCTTAACTATTGTGTATTGCCCACAATAGTTTTTCTTTCACAGACCTCTTTACATTCGGTGAAAGAATGCAGCTGTGAACATGTTACTCGTGCCTGGTTAGCTCAGTCGGTAGAGCATGAGACTCTTAATCTCAGGGTCGTTGGTTCGAGCCCCACATCGGGCGAAGCCAATTGCCTTTTGATGATACGGAAGTGTGCACTAAACCATTAGACTCTGATCATTTCAATCTGTAGATGAGGTCAAGTTCAACTATACGCAAAAATGCTACAAAGTGCAGAAAATGTGTCATGGCCTGCTCTCTACAGGTTGAATGTGTCCACTAGGTTGTGCTGTTGGCTACAGTTCTAATCACAAAGGAGACTTTTCTTGTTCCATATGTAAAATCTAGCATGGAGGTTGAAAAGAATGTGTTTAGAACTTTAATAACTCATTTACTTTATCAGAGAATAACATCTATCTCTAAAAATCAGGCTTTTAGGCAGGTACTGTGGCTTATCTGGTGAAAGTGTCTGTTTCGTAATGTTGTTTATTGCCCACAATAGTTTTTCTTTCATGAACCTCTTGACATTTGATTTAAATTTTGCATGCATGCTTAGATTTCCAGAGATGCTTCTGGTGAAAAAATGCAGCTGTGTAAATAGTATGTGTGCCTCTTAAGCTCAGTCGGTAGAGCATGAGACTCTTAATCTCAGGTCATCAATAACATCATGCTAGTAGGCAGGTACTGTGGCTTAGCGGTGAAAGCGCCTGTCTTGTAAACAGGAGACCCTGGGTTCAAATCCCAGCAGTACCTCTGAAACCAAGTTCTTAACTGTGTATTGCCCACAATAGTTTTTCTTTCACAGACCTCTTTACATTCAGTGAAAGAATGCAGCTGAGAACATGGTACTCGTGCCTGGTTAGCTCAGTCGGTAGAGGATGAGACTCTTAATCTCAGGGTCGTGGGTTCGAGCCCCACATCGGGCAAAGCCAATTGCAATTTGATGATACGGAAGTGAGCACTAAACTATTAGACTCTGATCATTTCAATCTGTAGATGAGGTCCAGTTCAACTATACGCAAATATCCTACAAAGTGCAAAAAATGTGTCATGCCCTGCTCTCTACAGGTTGAATGTGTCCACTAGGTTGTGCTGTTGGCTACAGTTCTAATCACAATGGAGACTTTTCTTGTTCCATATGTAAAATATAGCATGCAGGTTGAAATATGAATGTGTTTAGAACTTTAATAACTCATTTACTTTATCAGAGAATAACATCTTCTATCTCTAACATCAGGTTTTTAGGCAGGTACTGTGGCTTAGCTGGTGAAAGCGCCTGTTTCGTAAACAGGAGACCCTGGGTTCAAATCCCAGCAGTACCTCAGAAAGCAAGTTCCTAGCGATGTTGTTTATTGCCCACAATAGTTTTTCTTTCATGAACCTCTTGACATTTGATTGAAATTTTGCATGCATGCTTAGATTTCCAGAGATGCTTCTGGTGAAATAATGCAGCTGTGTAAATAGTATGTGCCTGGTAAGCTCAGTCGGTAGAGCATGAGACTCTTAATCTCAGGTCATCAATAACATCATGCTAGTAGGTAGGTACTGTGGCTTAGCGGTGAAAGCGCCTGTCTTGTAAACAGGAGACCCTGTGTTCAAATCCCAGCAGTAGCCTACCTCCGAAAGCAAGTTCTTAACTATTGTGTATTGCCCACAATAGTTTTTCTTTCACAGACCTCTTTACATTCGGTGAAAGAATGCAGCTGTGAACATGTTACTCGTGCCTGGTTAGCTCAGTCGGTAGAGCATGAGACTCTTAATCTCAGGGTCGTGGGTTCGAGCCCCACATCGGGCAAAGCCAATTGCAATTTGATGATACGGAAGTGAGCACTAAACTATTAGACTCTGATCATTTCAATCTGTAGATGAGGTCCAGTTCAACTATACGCAAATATCCTACAAAGTGCAAAAAATGTGTCATGCCCTGCTCTCTACAGGTTGAATGTGTCCACTAGGTTGTGCTGTTGGCTACAGTTCTAATCACAATGGAGACTTTTCTTGTTCCATATGTAAAATCTAGCATGGAGGTTGAAAAGAATGTGTTTAGAACTTCAATAACTCATTTACTTTATCAGAGAATAACATCTATCTCTAACATCAGGCTTTTAGGCAGGTACTGTGGCTTATCTGGTGAAAGTGTCTGTTTCGTAATGTTGTTTATTGCCCACAATAGTTTTTCTTTCATGAACCTCTTGACATTTGATTTAAATTTTGCATGCATGCTTAGATTTCCAGAGATGCTTCTGGTGAAAAAATGCAGCTGTGTAAATAGTATGTGTGCCTCTTAAGCTCAGTCGGTAGAGCATGAGACTCTTAATCTCAGGTCATCAATAACATCATGCTAGTAGGCAGGTACTGTGGCTTAGCGGTGAAAGCGCCTGTCTTGTAAACAGGAGACCCTGGGTTCAAATCCCAGCAGTACCTCTGAAACCAAGTTCTTAACTGTGTATTGCCCACAATAGTTTTTCTTTCACAGACCTCTTTACATTCGGTGAAAGACTGCAGCTGTGAAAATGTTACTTGTGCCTCGTTAGCTCAGTCGGTAGAGCATGAGACTCTTAATCTCAGGGTCGTGTGTTCGAGCCCCACATCGGGCGAAGCCAATTGCATTTTGATGATACGGAAGTGTGCAATAAACTATTAGACTCTGATCATTTCAATCTGTAGATGAGGTCAAGTTCAACTATACGCAAAAATGCTACAAAGTGCAGAAAATGTGTCATGGCCTGCTCTCTACAGGTTGAATGTGTCCACTAGGTTGTGCTGTTGGCTACAGTTCTAATCACAAAGGAGACTTGTTCCATATGTAAAATCTAGCATGGAGGTTGAAAATAATGTGTTTAGAACTTTAATAACTCATTTACTTTATCAGAGAATAACATCTATCTCTAACATCAGGCTTTTAGGCAGGTACTGTGGCTTATCTGGTGAAAGTGTCTGTTTCGTAATGTTGTTTATTGCCCACAATAGTTTTTCTTTCATGAACCTCTTGACATTTGATTGAAATTTTGCATGCATGCTTAGATTTCCAGAGATGCTTCTGGTGAAATAATGCAGCTGTGTAAATAGTATGTGTGCCTGGTAAGCTCAGTCGGTAGAGCATGAGGCTCTTAATCTCAGGTCATCAATAACATCATGCTAGTAGGTAGGTACTGTGGCTTAGCGGTGAAAGCGCCTGTCTTGTAAACAGGAGACCCTGCGTTCAAATCCCAGCAGTAGCCTACCTCCGAAAGCAAGTTCTTAACTATTGTGTATTGCCCACAATAGTTTTTCTTTCACAGACCTCTTTACATTCGGTGAAAGAATGCAGCTGTGAAAATGTTACTTGTGCCTCGTTAGCTCAGTCGGTAGAGCATGAGACTCTTAATCTCAGGGTCGTGTGTTCGAGCCCCACATCGGGCGAAGCCAATTGCCTTTTGATGATACGGAAGTGTGCACTAAACTATTAGACTCTGATCATTTCAATCTGTAGATGAGGTCCAGTTCAACTATACGCAAATATGCTACAAAGTGCAAAAAATGTGTCATGCCCTTCTCTCTACAGGTTGAATGTGTCCACTAGGTTGTGCTGTTGGCTACAGTTCTAATCACAATGGAGACTTTTCTTGTTCCATATGTAAAATATAGCATGCAGGTTGAAATATGAATGTGTTTAGAACTTTAATAACTCATTTACTTTATCAGAGAATAACATCTTCTATCTCTAACATCAGGCTTTTAGGCAGGTACTGTGGCTTAGCTGGTGAAAGTGCCTGTTTCGTAAACAGGAGACCCTGGGTTCAAATCCCAGCAGTACCTCAGAAAGCAAGTTCCTAGCAATGTTGTTTATTGCCCACAATAGTTTTTCTTTCATGAACCTCTTGACATTTGATTGAAATTTTGCATGCATGCTTAGATTTCCAGAGATGCTTCTGGTGAAATAATGCAGCTGTGTAAATAGTATGTGTGCCTGGTAAGCTCAGTCGGTAGAGCATGAGACTCTTAATCTCAGGTCATCAATAACATCATGCTAGTAGGTAGGTACTGTGGCTTAGCGGTGAAAGCGCCTGTCTTGTAAACAGGAGACCCTGTGTTCAAATCCCAGCAGTAGCCTACCTCCGAAAGCAAGTTCTTAACTATTGTGTATTGCCCACAATAGTTTTTCTTTCACAGACCTCTTTACATTCGGTGAAAGAATGCTGCTGTGAACATGTTACTCGTGCCTGGTTAACTCAGTCGGTAGAGCATGAGACTCTTAATCTCAGGGTCGTGGGTTCGAGCCCCACATCCGGCGAAGCCAATTGCCTTTTGATGATACGGAAGTGTGCACTAAACCATTAGACTCTGATCATTTCTCTGATCATTTCAATCTGTAGATGAGGTCAAGTTCAACTATACGCAAAAATGCTACAAAGTGCAGAAAATGTGTCATGGCCTGCTCTCTACAGGTTGAATGTGTCCACTAGGTTGTGCTGTTGGCTACAGTTCTAATCACAAAGGAGACTTTTCTTGTTCCATATGTAAAATCTAGCATGGAGGTTGAAAATAATGTGTTTAGAACTTTAATAACTCATTTACTTTATCAGAGAATAACATCTATCTCTAACATCAGGCTTTTAGGCAGGTACTGTGGCTTATCTGGTGAAAGTGTCTGTTTCGTAATGTTGTTTATTGCCCACAATAGTTTTTCTTTCATGAACCTCTTGACATTTGATTTAAATTTTGCAGGCATGCTTGGATTTCCAGAGATGCTTCTGGTGAAAAAATGCAGCTGTGTAAATAGTATGTGTGCCTCGTAAGCTCAGTCAGTAGAGCATGAGACTCTTAATCTCAGGTCATCAATAACATCATGCTAGTAGGCAGGTACTGTGGCTTAGCGGTAAAAGCGCCTGTCTTGTAAACAGGAGACCCTGGGTTCAAATCCCAGCAGTACCTCTGAAACCAAGTTCTTAACTGTGTATTGCCCACAATAGTTTTACTTTCACAGACCTCTTTACATTCGGTGAAAGAATGCAGCTGTGAACATGGTACTCGTGCCTGGTTAGCTCAGCCGCTAGAGCATGAGACTCTTAATCTCAGGGTCGTCGGTTCGAGCCCCACATCGGGCGAAGCCAATTGCCATTTTATGATACGGTACTCGTGCCTCGTTAGCTCAGTCGGTAGAGCATGAGACTCTTAATCTCAGGGTCGTGGGTTCGAGCCCCACATCGGGCGAAGCCAATTGCCTTTTGATGATACGGAAGTGTGCATTAAACTATTAGACTCTGATCATTTCAATCTGTAGATGAGGTCCAGTTCAACTATACGCAAAAATGCTACAAAGTGCAAAAAATGTGTCATGCCCTGCTCTCTACAGGTTGAATGTGTCCACTAGGTTGTGCTGTTGGCTACAGTTCTAATCACAATGGAGAATTTTCTTGTTCCATATGTAAAATATAGCATGCAGGTTGAAATATGAATGTGTTTAGAACTTTAATAACTCATTTACTTCATCAGAGAATAACATCTTCTATCTCTAACATCAGGCTTTTAGGCAGGTACTGTGGCTTAGCTGGTGAAAGCGCCTGTTTCGTAAACAGGAGACCCTGGGTTCAAATCCCAGCAGTACCTCAGAAAGCAAGTTCCTAGCAATGTTGTTTATTGCCCACAATAGTTTTTCTTTCATGAACCTCTTGACATTTGATTGAAATTTTGCATGCATGCTTAGATTTCCAGAGATGCTTCTGGTGAAATAATGCAGCTGTGTAAATAGTATGTGTGCCTGGTAAGCTCAGTCGGTAGAGCATGAGGCTCTTAATCTCAGGTCATCAATAACATCATGCTAGTAGGTAGGTACTGTGGCTTAGCGGTGAAAGCGCCTGTCTTGTAAACAGGAGACCCTGCGTTCAAATCCCAGCAGTAGCCTACCTCCGAAAGCAAGTTCTTAACTATTGTGTATTGCCCACCATAGTTTTTCTTTCACAGACCTCTTTACATTCGGTGAAAGAATGCAGCTGTGAAAATGTTACTTGTGCCTGGTTAGCTCAGTCGGTAGAGCATGAGACTCTTAATCTCAGGGTCGTGTGTTCGAGCCCCACATCGGGCGAAGCCAATTGCCTTTTGATGATACGGAAGTGTGCAATAAACTATTAGACTCTGATCATTTCAATCTGTAGATGAGGTCAAGTTCAACTATACGCAAAAATGCTACAAAGTGCAGAAAATGTGTCATGGCCTGCTCTCTACAGGTTGAATGTGTCCACTAGGTTGTGCTGTTGGCTACAGTTCTAATCACAAAGGAGACTTTTCTTGTTCCATATGTAAAATCTAGCATGGAGGTTGAAAATAATGTGTTTAGAACTTTAATAACTCATTTACTTTATCAGAGAATAACATCTATCTCTAACATCAGGCTTTTAGGCAGGTACTGTGGCTTATCTGGTGAAAGTGTCTGTTTCGTAATGTTGTTTATTGCCCACAATAGTTTTTCTTTCATGAACCTCTTGACATTTGATTGAAATTTTGCATGCATGCTTAGATTTCCAGAGATGCTTCTGGTGAAATAATGCAGCTGTGTAAATAGTATGTGTGCCTGGTAAGCTCAGTCGGTAGAGCATGAGACTCTTAATCTCAGGTCATCAATAACATCATGCTAGTAGGTAGGTACTGTGGCTTAGCGGTGAAAGCGCCTGTCTTGTAAACAGGAGACCCTGCGTTCAAATCCTAGCAGTAGCCTACCTCCGAAAGCAAGTTCTTAACTATTGTGTATTGCCCACAATAGTTTTTTTCACAGACCTCTTTACATTCGGTGAAAGAATGCAGCTGTGAACATGTTACTCGTGCCTGGTTAGCTCAGTCGGTAGAGCATGAGACTCTTAATCTCAGGGTCGTGGGTTCGAGCCCCACATCGGGCGAAGCCAATTGCCTTTTGATGATACGGAAGTGTGCACTAAACTATTAGACTCTGATCATTTCAATCTGTAGATGAGGTCCAGTTCAACTATACGCAAATATGCTACAAAGTGCAAAAAATGTGTCATGCCCTTCTCTCTACAGGTTGAATGTGTCCACTAGGTTGTGCTGTTGGCTACAGTTCTAATCACAATGGAGACTTTTCTTGTTCCATATGTAAAATATAGCATGCAGGTTGAAATATGAATGTGTTTAGAACTTTAATAACTCATTTACTTTATCAGAGAATAACATCTTCTATCTCTAACATCAGGCTTTTAGGCAGGTACTGTGGCTTAGCTGGTGAAAGGGCCTGTTTCGTAAACAGGAGACCCTGGGTTCAAATCCCAGCAGTACCTCAGAAAGCAAGTTCCTAGCAATGTTGTTTATTGCCCACAGTAGTTTTTCTTTCATGAACCTCTTGACATTTGATTGAAATTTTGCATGCATGCTTAGATTTCCAGAGATGCTTCTGGTGAAATAATGCAGCTGTGTAAATAGTATGTGCCTGGTAAGCTCAGTCGGTAGAGCATGAGACTCTTAATCTCAGGTCATCAATAACATCATGCTAGTAGGTAGGTACTGTGGCTTAGCGGTGAAAGCGCCTGTCTTGTAAACAGGAGACCCTGTGTTCAAATCCCAGCAGTAGCCTACCTCCGAAAGCAAGTTCTTAACTATTGTGTATGGCCCACAATAGTTTTTCTTTCACAGACCTCTTTACATTCGGTGAAAGAATGCAGCTGTGAACATGTTACTCGTGCCTGGTTAGCTCAGTCGGTAGAGCATGAGACTCTTAATCTCAGGGTCGTGGGTTCGAGCCCCACATCGGGCGAAGCCAATTGCCTTTTGATGATACGGAAGTGTGCACTAAACCATTAGACTCTGATCATTTCTCTGATCATTTCAATCTGTAGATGAGGTCAAGTTCAACTATACGCAAAAATGCTACAAAGTGCAGAAAATGTGTCATGGCCTGCTCTCTACAGGTTGAATGTGTCCACTAGGTTGTGCTGTTGGCTACAGTTCTAATCACAAAGGAGACTTTTCTTGTTCCATATGTAAAATCTAGCAAGGAGGTTGAAAAGAATGTGTTTAGAACTTTAATAACTCATTTACTTTATCAGAGAATAACATCTATCTCTAACATCAGGCTTTTAGGCAGGTACTGTGGCTTATCTGGTGAAAGTGTCTGTTTCGTAATGTTGTTTATTGCCCACAATAGTTTTTCTTTCATGAACCTCTTGACATTTGATTTAAATGTTGCATGCATGCTTAGATTTCCAGAGATGCTTCTGGTGAAAAAATGCAGCTGTGTAAATAGTATGTGTGCCTCGTAAGCTCAGTCGGTAGAGCATGAGACTCTTAATCTCAGGTCATCAATAACATCATGCTAGTAGGCAGGTACTGTGGCTTAGCGCGGTGAAAGCGCCTGTCTTGTAAACAGGAGACCCTGGGTTCAAATCCCAGCAGTACCTCTGAAACCAAGTTCTTAACTGTGTATTGCCCACAATAGTTTTACTTTCACAGACCTCTTTACATTCGGTGAAAGAATGCAGCTGTGAACATGGTACTCGTGCCTGGTTAGCTCAGTCGCTAGAGCATGAGACTCTTAATCTCAGGGTCGTCGGTTCGAGCCCCACATCGGGCGAAGCCAATTGCCATTTTATGATACGGTACTCGTGCCTGGTTAGCTCAGTCGGTAGAGCATGAGATTCTTAATCTCAGGGTCGTGGGTTCGAGCCCCACATCGGGCGAAGCCAATTGCCTTTTGATGATACGGAAGTGTGCACTAAACTATTAGACTCTGATCATTTCAATCTGTAGATGAGGTCCAGTTCAACTATACGCAAAAATGCTACAAAGTGCAAAAAATGTGTCATGCCCTGCTCTCTACAGGTTGAATGTGTCCACTAGGTTGTGCTGTTGGCTACAGTTCTAATCACAATGGAGACTTTTCTTGTTCCATATGTAAAATATAGCATGCAGGTTGAAATATGAATGTGTTTAGAACTTTAATAACTCATTTACTTTATCAGAGAATAACATCTTCTATCTCTAACATCAGGCTTTTAGGCAGGTACTGTGGCTTAGCTGGTGAAAGCGCCTGTTTCGTAAACAGGAGACCCTGGGTTCAAATCCCAGCAGTACCTCAGAAAGCAAGTTCCTAGCAATGTTGTTTATTGCCCACAATAGTTTTTCTTTCATGAACCTCTTGACATTTGATTGAAATTTTGCATGCATGCTTAGATTTCCAGAGATGCTTCTGGTGAAATAATGCAGCTGTGTAAATAGTATGTGTGCCTGGTAAGCTCAGTCGGTAGAGCATGAGGCTCTTAATCTCAGGTCATCAATAACATCATGCTAGTAGGTAGGTACTGTGGCTTAGCGGTGAAAGCGCCTGTCTTGTAAACAGGAGACCCTGCGTTCAAATCCCAGCAGTAGCCTACCTCCGAAAGCAAGTTCTTAACTATTGTGTATTGCCCACAATAGTTTTTCTTTCACAGACCTCTTTACATTCGGTGAAAGACTGCAGCTGTGAAAATGTTACTTGTGCCTCGTTAGCTCAGTCGGTAGAGCATGAGACTCTTAATCTCAGGGTCGTGTGTTCGAGCCCCACATCGGGCGAAGCCAATGTCATTTTGATGATACGGAAGTGTGCAATAAACTATTAGACTCTGATCATTTCAATCTGTAGATGAGGTCAAGTTCAACTATACGCAAAAATGCTACAAAGTGCAGAAAATGTGTCATGGCCTGCTCTCTACAGGTTGAATGTGTCCACTAGGTTGTGCTGTTGGCTACAGTTCTAATCACAAAGGAGACTTTTCTTGTTCCATATGTAAAATCTAGCATGGAGGTTGAAAATAATGTGTTTAGAACTTTAATAACTCATTTACTTTATCAGAGAATAACATCTATCTCTAACATCAGGCTTTTAGGCAGGTACTGTGGCTTATCTGGTGAAAGTGTCTGTTTCGTAATGTTGTTTATTGCCCACAATAGTTTTTCTTTCATGAACCTCTTGACATTTGATTGAAATTTTGCATGCATGCTTAGATTTCCAGAGATGCTTCTGGTGAATTAATGCAGCTGTGTAAATAGTATGTGTGCCTGGTAAGCTCAGTCGGTAGAGCATGAGACTCTTAATCTCAGGTCATCAATAACATCATGCTAGTAGGTAGGTACTGTGGCTTAGAGGTGAAAGCGCCTGTCTTGTAAACAGGAGACCCTGCGTTCAAATCCCAGCAGTAGCCTACCTCCGAAAGCAAGTTCTTAACTATTGTGTATTGCCCACAATAGTTTTTTTCACAGACCTCTTTACATTCGGTGAAAGAATGCAGCTGTGAACATGTTACTCGTGCCTGGTTAGCTCAGTCGGTAGAGCATGAGACTCTTAATCTCAGGGTCGTGGGTTCGAGCCCCACATCGGGCGAAGCCAATTGCCTTTTGATGATACGGAAGTGTGCACTAAACTATTAGACTCTGATCATTTCAATCTGTAGATGAGGTCCAGTTCAACTATACGCAAAAATGCTACAAAGTGCAAAAAATGTGTCATGCCCTGCTCTCTACAGGTTGAATGTGTCCACTAGGTTGTGCTGTTGGCTACAGTTCTAATCACAATGGAGACTTTTCTTGTTCCATATGTAAAATATAGCATGCAGGTTGAAATATGAATGTGTTTAGAACTTTAATAACTCATTTACTTTATCAGAGAATAACATCTTCTATCTCTAACATCAGGCTTTTAGGCAGGTACTGTGGCTTAGCTGGTGAAAGCGCCTGTTTCGTAAACAGGAGACCCTGGGTTCAAATCCCAGCAGTACCTCAGAAAGCAAGTTCCTAGCAATGTTGTTTATTGCCCACAATAGTTTTTCTTTCATGAACCTCTTGACATTTGATTGAAATTTTGCATGCATGCTTAGATTTCCAGAGATGCTTCTGGTGAAATAATGCAGCTGTGTAAATAGTATGTGTGCCTGGTAAGCTCAGTCGGTAGAGCATGAGGCTCTTAATCTCAGGTCATCAATAACATCATGCTAGTAGGTAGGTACTGTGGCTTAGCGGTGAAAGCGCCTGTCTTGTAAACAGGAGACCCTGCGTTCAAATCCCAGCAGTAGCCTACCTCCGAAAGCAAGTTCTTAACTATTGTGTATTGCCCACAATAGTTTTTCTTTCACAGACCTCTTTACATTCGGTGAAAGAATGCAGCTGTGAAAATGTTACTTGTGCCTCGTTAGCTCAGTCGGTAGAGCATGAGACTCTTAATCTCAGGGTCGTGTGTTCGAGCCCCACATCGGGCGAAGCCAATTGCATTTTGATGATACGGAAGTGTGCAATAAACTATTAGACTCTGATCATTTCAATCTGTAGATGAGGTCAAGTTCAACTATACGCAAAAATGCTACAAAGTGCAGAAAATGTGTCATGGCCTGCTCTCTACAGGTTGAATGTGTCCACTAGGTTGTGCTGTTGGCTACAGTTCTAATCACAAAGGAGACTTTCTTGTTCCATATGTAAAATCTAGCATGGAGGTTGAAAATAATGTGTTTAGAACTTTAATAACTCATTTACTTTATCAGAGAATAACATCTATCTCTAACATCAGGCTTTGAGGCAGGTACTGTGGCTTATCTGGTGAAAGTGTCTGTTTCGTAATGTTGTTTATTGCCCACAATAGTTTTTCTTTCATGAACCTCTTGACATTTGATTTAAATTTTGCATGCATGCTTAGATTTCCAGAGATGCTTCTGGTGAAATAATGCAGCTGTGTAAATAGTATGTGTGCCTGGTAAGCTCAGTCGGTAGAGCATGAGACTCTTAATCTCAGGTCATCAATAACATGATGCTAGTAGGTAGGTACTGTGGCTTAGCGGTGAAAGCGCCTGTCTTGTAAACAGGAGACCCTGCGTTCAAATCCCAGCAGTAGCCTACCTCCGAAAGCAAGTTCTTAACTATTGTGTATTGCCCACAATAGTTTTTTTCACAGACCTCTTTACATTCGGTGAAAGAATGCAGCTGTGAACATGTTACTCGTGCCTGGTTAGCTCAGTCGGTAGAGCATGAGACTCTTAATCTCAGGGTTGTGGGTTTGAGCCCCACATCGGGCGAAGCCAATTGCCTTTTGATGATACGGAAGTGTGCACTAAACTATTAGACTCTGATCATTTCAATCTGTAGATGAGGTCCAGTTCAACTATACGCAAATATGCTACAAAGTGCAAAAAATGTGTCATGCCCTTCTCTCTACAGGTTGAATGTGTCCACTAGGTTGTGCTGTTGGCTACAGTTCTAATCACAATGGAGACTTTTCTTGTTCCATATGTAAAATATAGCATGCAGGTTGAAATATGAATGTGTTTAGAACTTTAATAACTCATTTACTTTATCAGAGAATAACATCTTCTATCTCTAACATCAGGCTTTTAGGCAGGTACTGTGGCTTAGCTGGTGAAAGCGCCTGTTTCGTAAACAGGAGACCCTGGGTTCAAATCCCAGCAGTACCTCAGAAAGCAAGTTCCTAGCAATGTTGTTTATTGCCCACAATAGTTTTTCTTTCATGAACCTCTTGACATTTGATTGAAATTTTGCATGCATGCTTAGATTTCCAGAGATGCTTCTGGTGAAATAATGCAGCTGTGTAAATAGTATGTGCCTGGTAAGCTCAGTCGGTAGAGCATGAGACTCTTAATCTCAGGTCATCAATAACATCATGCTAGTAGGTAGGTACTGTGGCTTAGCGGTGAAAGCGCCTGTCTTGTAAACAGGAGACCCTGTGTTCAAATCCCAGCAGTAGCCTACCTCCGGAAGCAAGTTCTTAACTATTGTGTATTGCCCACAATAGTTTTTCTTTCACAGACCTCTTTACATTCGGTGAAAGAATGCAGCTGTGAACATGTTACTCGTGCCTGGTTAGCTCAGTCGGTAGAGCATGAGACTCTTAATCTCAGGGTCGTGGGTTCGAGCCCCACATCGGGCGAAGCCAATTGCCTTTTGATGATACGGAAGTGTGCACTAAACCATTAGACTCTGATCATTTCTCTGATCATTTCAATCTGTAGATGAGGTCAAGTTCAACTATACGCAAAAATGCTACAAAGTGCAGAAAATGTGTCATGGCCTGCTCTCTACAGGTTGAATGTGTCCACTAGGTTGTGCTGTTGGCTACAGTTCTAATCACAAAGGAGACTTTTCTTGTTCCATATGTAAAATCTAGCATGGAGGTTGAAAAGAATGTGTTTAGAACTTTAATAACTCATTTACTTTATCAGAGAATAACATCTATCTCTAACATCAGGCTTTTAGGCAGGTACTGTGGCTTATCTGGTGAAAGTGTCTGTTTCGTAATGTTGTTTATTGCCCACAATAGTTTTTCTTTCATGAACCTCTTGACATTTGATTTAAATTTTGCATGCATGCTTAGATTTCCAGAGATGCTTCTGGTGAAAAAATGCAGCTGTGTTAATAGTATGTGTGCCTCGTAAGCTCAGTCGGTAGAGCATGAGACTCTTAATCTCAGGTCATCAATAACATCATGCTAGTAGGCAGGTACTGTGGTTTAGCGGTGAAAGCGCCTGTCTTGTAAACAGGAGACACTGGGTTCAAATCCCAGCAGTACCTCTGAAACCAAGTTCTTAACTGTGTATTGCCCACAATAGTTTTACTTTCACAGACCTCTTTACATTCGGTGAAAGAATGCAGCTGTGAACATGGTACTCGTGCCTGGTTAGCTCAGTCGCTAGAGCATGAGACTCTTAATCTCAGGGTCGTCGGTTCGAGCCCCACATCGGGCGAAGCCAATTGCCATTTTATGATACGGTACTCGTGCCTGGTTAGCTCAGTCGGTAGAGCATGAGACTCTTAATCTCAGGGTCGTGGGTTCGAGCCCCACATCGGGCGAAGCCAATTGCCTTTTGATGATACGGAAGTGTGCACTAAACTATTAGACTCTGATCATTTCAATCTGTAGATGAGGTCCAGTTCAACTATACGCAAAAATGCTACAAAGTGCAAAAAATGTGTCATGCCCTGCTCTCTACAGGTTGAATGTGTCCACTAGGTTGTGCTGTTGGCTACAGTTCTAATCACAATGGAGACTTTTCTTGTTCCATATGTAAAATATAGCATGCAGGTTGAAATATGAATGTGTTTATAACTTTAATAACTCATTTACTTTATCAGAGAATAACATCTTCTATCTTTAACATCAGGCTTTTAGGCAGGTACTGTGGCTTAGCTGGTGAAAGCGCCTGTTTCGTAAACAGGAGACCCTGGGTTCAAATCCCAGCAGTACCTCAGAAAGCAAGTTCCTAGCAATGTTGTTTATTGCCCACAATAGTTTTTCTTTCATGAACCTCTAGACATTTGATTGAAATTTTGCATGCATGCTTAGATTTCCAGAGATGCTTCTGGTGAAATAATGCAGCTGTGTAAATAGTATGTGTGCCTGGTAAGCTCAGTCGGTAGAGCATGAGGCTCTTAATCTCAGGTCATCAATAACATCATGCTAGTAGGTAGGTACTGTGGCTTAGCGGTGAAAGCGCCTGTCTTGTAAACAGGAGACCCTGCGTTCAAATCCCAGCAGTAGCCTACCTCCGAAAGCAAGTTCTTAACTATTGTGTATTGCCCACAATAGTTTTTCTTTCACAGACCTCTTTACATTCGGTGAAAGAATGCAGCTGTGAAAATGTTACTTGTGCCTCGTTAGCTCAGTCGGTAGAGCATGAGACTCTTAATCTCAGGGTCGTGTGTTCGAGCCCCACATCGGGCGAAGCCAATTGCATTTTGATGATACGGAAGTGTGCAATAAACTATTAGACTCTGATCATTTCAATCTGTAGATGAGGTCAAGTTCAACTATACGCAAAAATGCTACAAAGTGCAGAAAATGTGTCATGGCCTGCTCTCTACAGGTTGAATGTGTCCACTAGGTTGTGCTGTTGGCTACAGTTCTAATCACAAAGGAGACTGCACTGTTTTTATCTACAAAGCCTTACTTAAAGGACCACTTCGCCACTATTCAACCTAGTCTGTGAGTTTTTAATCATTAGCATATATGCTAAAATGCGCCCGCTTATTATCATTGGTGTTCTGTAGCTCCGTGGGCGCACTTCCAAAGCTGTCCACCATGTACGTATTTGTCCAAAAATGACGTAGGTGTTGGACACTCGGTAGGCTTTCAGAAACTACAGGGACAATGGACAGGTAGGCTTGCCGTAGCTAGCCTAGCCGCGAAGGACATCCCCGCCTACACAACAACAAACGAAAACCACGAGTCAGTGGCTGCTCCAGGGGAGTTTTTGGACAAGGAGATTATTATTATTATTATTATTTTTTTTTTACATATTGGCAGAATCTGCGTTAGGGTCGTTATATGAACCAGAAATATACGGAGTAAGAAATGCAGTGACGGGGACAAGCTGCTGTCCCCGTCACTGTGTGGACTGTTGCCTGCTGGAGTGCTGGAGTGCCAGTGTGTCGCCCACGCAAACCTTTCTGCCCAGGAAAAGATTTTTCTGCCCAGATAATGTTGACTGTGTTACTGGGAACATGCGTTCAGGATGCCTAAATAAACTGGAAGTTGCAACCGAAGCCCAATGGACCAAGAGGGACATTCAGATTGAAGTAAGTGTTCAATGTATTTACAGTTTATTTGTGTATATGTGTGTTGCCACACCGTATTGTTTACATAAGTGTCAGAGGCTAGGCACGGCTTCAGCCTACAACTTTTCGGTTCAAACATCTTCTATTCATTCATTCAATTCAAAACTGTATATATGGCATGCCATCTGAAGCAATGTATTTGCCATGGGCATGGGCTCGTATGTTTCAGGGCTAGCAATGTAAACATTCAAGTGTTATACCTGTGTCCACTGTCCATTCACTTAGGTCAGCCCAGATGGGTACAGAAGGCTGATGAAGCTGAAGATGTCTTTGATGGACTGATGGTGAGCCATACATACTCAACTCAAACTTTATACATAAAGTACATTACTGTATTTTGTTTGACCCCCTAGAAAACTAGATGACACGTCTCAAGGGAATATCATTTTCAATAAAGGTTCACATATTTATATATGCTTTTACAAAGACCAGTGGTCAACCAAAGTCCTGTAAAATGTAGTAAATATACTGTAATTTACTATACTGTGTCTCACAGACTGGTTTCCACACTGTAGTATTGAATTGTATCTGTAAATCACACTAGATGACAGTGAATTTACTTTTAACCTTTTGTAATATCTCAAAGATCATTACTGCATCAAAAGTAATCAACAAACTATACTATAAAACTGATGACAATATTGTACAAATTACACAAGCAAAGTGCCTTGCACTGATTAATAATAATACAACTATTTGTATAGCACCTTTCATGACATGCAATGCAGCTCAAAGTGCTTTACAGAGCAATGGTGAAAAAAAAGAAACGCAAGGCATAAAACATTGAAATGGCAGTAATGCAATAGTGAGGACATGAATAAATCTAAAAGCAAGAGTGTATAAGTAGGTCTTGAGACTTGAGCTGTGCTTTCAAAATGTCTAGAGACTGCCTGTCAAAGGTACAGTGGGAGTTTGTTCCATGCCGTCGGTCCGTAGAAGCTGAAAACTGCTTCACTGTTTTTTTGTTGCCATTTGTTAGGCACATGGAGCAAGCCAGCTGTGAGGACCTGAGGGGGCGGTTTGGGACATATCTAGGCAGGCAGTCATGTAGGTCGGAAGGTCACAGATGCGAGACCATTGAGAGCTTTATAAACAAGTAAAATAATTGTAAAATCAATCCTAAAAACAACCGGAAGCCAATGCCGTGACACTTTTTAGTTAAAACTCTGGCTGCCACAAGTTGTAATCTGTCAGTTGTTTTCTTTGGCAGTCCAGAATAAAGTGCATTGCAGTAATCAAGCCCAGAAAAAACAAAGGCGTGGATCAGTGTTTTTGCTAATGACTGACAGGCTGTGATTCATACAATATTTCTAAAGGTGAAAAAAGGCAATCTTGGTAACATGATTGTGTGAATTAAAATTCAATTCAGAATAATGACCCCCAAGTTCTTTACTTTCTAGTCAGGTTGTCAAGTCTGCTTATTATCCTACCTAATAATCAATTAGCCTACCTACTAATTTGGTCAGTAAACAGTATTGTATCACATGAAACATACTGTACATAGCCTAAGGCTGAACGATTTTGAGAAAAAAATCTAATTGCGATTTTTCTGACCAATATTGCGATTTGACTCGCGATATTTTTTTTAAAAATCACACCCGTGTGAAGTAAGTGGTGCAACTCCGTGTGGGCGCCCCTGGGGGGGTCCCCGAAACTTCCAGACCCACAGGAACGTGCCCAGGGTGCCGGCCCGGTTTAGGCGAGCCGCCCCGCGTCCGAAACGGTCGAGAAAGAGTTACCGTGTGTGGGTCCCCAGGGGGTCCCTATACTGTACTGTACTGTACAGTCACTGTACTCATGTACTGTAATGTCACACCCAAAATCATCATATAGGGCCTATACAGTTAGTATGTGTGTGTGTGTTAGGCTGCGCAACAGTGACACTTGGTTGTGAAAACCAACCAAATGCTATTTTCGTGCTCGGACAGACCCAGCCAGCCAGCCACCCACCCACCCACAGACACACAAAGCTCCATAATGAAGTGGTTGCACCACTTCAAAAGTAAAGCTTCAATTTAGTATTCACTGTGTCCATTTAAAAAGTAATGAAACATTACCAAATGGCATACCATTCATTTACTTTACCAGGCAGTGATGTCAGGATTCACAGGATGTGAGACAGCTCAAAATAATGTAGGCTAACCAAATTGACCTGTGTTTAATTAACTACAATAAGAATGTGTGTTAAAATTGTAATGTTAGAAATAATTGAGTACCACAGACGAAAAACAGTCTAAGTCCAAATTTCAGACTGACCCCTCCACGAAAAGGCCTTGTTGTCCTGAACCCTTATCTATAATTTATATATTATGGATCAATAGTGTGGACTTAGACTGTTATTCGTCTGTGGTACTCAATAAATAGCTCTCTGGATACAGACCATAAATGCAATGTATTTTTTTCTATTTAAGTGCAATTGCTATTAGGCTACAGTTATCTAATCATCAGAGCACAATATTGTGATTCTCATTTAATATTCACATTTAGATATTATGTTCAATTGATTTATTTGTTTTTGAGGGGCAGTAGCCCTCCTAAATCCAGTGCACGTATGTCCACAAACGTTCTACACAAACATTACATTCCCATTGACAATTTGATGTCATTGTCTGAGCAAAGAAATAGGCCTAGTGTCTATTTTACGTCATGATGATGTACGATGATAAGAGCGCCCCTCACTTCACACGGGTGGGATTTTTTTAACCAAATAAAAGCATATGCATTGCATAAGTGTAGGCTACATTTTGACAGATGTGATGACAGAATTAGGCTATCAATTATTAGAGATAATTTTGTCTGAGGTTTAAGACAAGCTCATAACTTTAACTTTAATGTTTATGAGCTTGTTGGCCGGCTATTTTCCCACCACGGGTCCTGGTGTAAGCTTTTTTTTAATGATGGCTGTCGGATCTTGGTACAATTTCGCGGACCTCGCTTAGACAAATCATTACAAATGTACATGCACCACAATGGGGACCGGTTCACCAGAATCGGGGACGACGACGACAATGTAGCATTAATAAAATAAACAGAGGACAGGACAGCGCCCGTGCCATGCGAAGGTTTGTGGTGTTGCTGCGGGATGTTTTGACTGTCGCTGTACCATGACAGGTCTTGCACAAAACTCTCTTGTTGGACGGCTGTAACGTCAAAACCAAAATAATGCCATATCCCCGAAGTGCCTGATCTCTTTGGGATTAAATTGTGCGGACTTCAGAAAGTTTATTCGGGCTCCGCAGACGCTATGCTTGCATCTGCTCCTCAGCTGCTAGCATGGTAGCATTAGCATCAACGCACTGAACACAGAGCAGAGTAGACGTAAATGATGACTTTGTTTTGGGCACTGGGAGCGCGTGTACACATGCACTGCAGTCACATGCACTGCAGGGACACTTCTGATTGGTTAGAATAGAGAGCACAGTATAGCCGTGTTGTAAATACTGGATCAGACGCGCTCCGGGTTGATTATGATTTTTTTTTTTTTAATCACAGCCTTTGCGATTTGCTAATCGCGTGGTTTCAAATCGCAATTTCGGTTTGAAAACGATTAATCGTTCAGCCTTAACATAGCCTACACACTCAATCGTCCATTCCAGTAATTCTTGAGTGCTTTCACCATTACTGACTCTACGTCTTCTCTCACCACAGCATGTGCGTCTGCTCCTGTCCTGTCTCCTGTCCTGGCCAGAAGCAGCTCCAGCGACATGTCATCAATCATCATGCAGAAAGCCTGAAAAATCACCTGCCTCAGTGATCTCTGACTATAGTACATCTAGTTTGTTAGTTTCCAGTTAAACCATAGACCTGTTTTATATATCTGTAGATTTATGTAAATCAGTACTATTAAAAGATAGTTGATTTGATGTCAAGTTTGTTTTATTTTATCTCATGTAGGCGTATGGTATTTATACATTTTGACCAATTCCTAATACACCGTGATACAAATCATTCACATGTCTGTTTATACAAACAAGACCACAATGGAAATAAGTCTGACTTTATTTCAGTGAATGTGTTTTATTGTACCGTCTGTAACATAAGGTTTAAAAAACAAGGCCACACAGGCAAAGTTTGTCCTCCTCTACTCAGATTACAAAAATCAGACAGTGTGCAAGAATCCCAGAAGAAAAAGTATCAATATTGCTATATAGAAATACTCACAAGTACAAGTAAAAGTCCAGAATTTAAAATGTACTTCAGTAAAAGCACAACAATATTGGTAAAGGCTTAGGAGTAGTACATGTCTAATATTTGAAAATGAGATCACATTGATTTATCAATCCAGATTGTGTACAAAAGCAACATACAAAGTCAATTGTATCTATATAATATACTGTAGACTTGGGAGTTCCTTGAAAGCCACTTCTTCATCTCTTGAGTCGAAGACTCAAGAGACCTCAGCGAGACCTCACCGAGACCTCAGCTCCTGCATCAAATAAAGTATTATGCAATTATGGGCCTCTTGACCAGTGACCAATCATGAGACAATATGGTAAACAAAGGTTTTTCATTTTTGCAAAAATGTTGAAAAATAGCAAATGTACAAGCTCGCAGCACGGCACCAAGTGACGCACTGAGCTTGTATATCTGCTATTTTTGAATAGCCAATGCAAATACAGATGTTTTCCCGGTTTTAAATGCTTTTATGTTTGGTTTGTAGTTTGCAGCTTGATATGGAAAAATGTAGCTCTGGTCCATAGCCTTATTTTACTCTTCTATGGATCAGAGCTAGAAAAAATGGTGGTGTTTATGTGGAGGGTGTTCCAGTTACAAACAGCAAAAAAGGTCTTTAGCTGTAAGCATCAGAGACACTCGGTATGTCAAATTAATTTATAGACATCACAACAACAACCACGTGTAACAACAACCATGTCTTTTGAAAGGAAATGCATGTGGTCTCCTGTAATGCAATCGCCATTCATTCAGTGTCTGGTGTACATACACAACATTGTAGCTTTAGTTTATTACACTGGGGAATACGACATACCTCTGTTCTGCTTCGATGCTGATGATGTTCCGCGTCAATTCTTCCATTAGATTGCGGTCGAACTGGAAGATATGTGAAATGTTCACTGCACACCCAAAGTGTTTCTAGTACAGTACAGCTGGACGATTGTATTATATATATCTGTATTTTCGTCATAACGAGTTCTAAAAACAAAGCCAGCCAGTGGAATTTCGAGTCCGACGCTGCGCACGTTCGAAATCGCTACTATTACGCTACTTACTTACTACCAGAGTGCCACTAGGCTACTAACTACTATACCACCACTACTGCTGTTACTATTACTACCGCTAAATATTAGCTATTATTACTTCTATTGATTTCAACTCCAAACAACAACAACACGAGAAACTTTCAGCTTCCTGGGTGCCTGGCCGCTGCCTGTCTGTCTGTCGCGCAATGCACTGTGGGTAATGTAGGAAATGAGCGCACCGTTCCTCGGCTCGCTACATGAGCCGTTGTCAGCCACTATATCGCCAAATGAAAATATTTATATTTTTTTCATGAACGGATATCATACTAAAGCATGACAAATGCCATGTTATAGTGGCGAACTGATCCTTTAAAAAAAGCCTACATATCTTAGCGGCCTACTACATCCCAAAACTGGCCAACATCACACCCGCTCCCAAAACTACCTTATGTTAGAAATCCCCTTTGTGAATTCTGAATTGGGTAAAACAGCCTTTCACTATGCACCTCACATGTGGAACTGTCTACAATCAATCTTAAAACTGAAAAACTTGATTTCACTTGAACGTTTTAAAAGACTTGTAAGGATCCATTTGAGATGCAGCTGTACTTGCTCACTCTAAACTGTTTCTTATCCTGTAATGTATTTATTATTTATATTGTAGGTTATGTGTACTGTAATCAGGGCGTTATTGAAAAAGAGAGCTTGCTCTCAACTGACTTCCCTGAATAAATAAAGGTTAAAGAAGATAAATGTCTGGTAAAAAGACAAGTAGCACCTATTTATACCAGCACTTGCTGTTTCTACAATGCTCCCCCATGGGGAAAGAGTTTGAGAAGATCATAAAGAATCACTGGCACATAGTAAACACAGATCCACAACTGTGCAATCTTCTTAAGACTGTGAGAATAAATACCAGCACTCACGTTGTGTCCTTTTAGGATTCTTGTTTTATTTTTCGTTTTCCCCCAGCAGGCAACAAACAGACAGATGGACGTTTCGGCCGTGTGGCCTTCTTCAACTCTAATCTGAATAGCAAAATTTGTGTGTCACTTATAAAGGGGACCTGGGTGCATTGCACTAAACGGTCCGGGTGCACAACATACATTGTCATTACATTAGTTTTCACCAGTTATTTTCCTTTAGGAGAATTAAAACAAGAAATAATAAAAATAAAAACAAAAAATACATACATATAATATACACAGACAATAGGTAATTTAAAGACCATATTGG
Organism: Electrona antarctica; assembly: GCF_951216825.1. NCBI lineage: Eukaryota > Metazoa > Chordata > Actinopteri > Myctophiformes > Myctophidae > Electrona > Electrona antarctica. Next base: position 53,733 of record NW_027637391.1, on the reverse strand, counting down.
GAACATAGTAAACCATAAATCTGACCTGTGCAGGTCTCTAAGACCCCTCTATAAAGACAGACTCAGATTTTACACAATTCTATGAAGGATAAGGTACAGGTATTTATAAAAAGCATCCTAGTAGTAACTCCTCATTAAGCCCTTTCGGGTGTTCAGTTTGTAAGGTGTGTATGTACCAAGCTTCTCTTTGTAACAGCAGTTTATCACAGTCCCCACCTCTTTTTAAGGGCTGAACAGCCTCTATACCCATAATTCCTCCGTCCCACTTTATGTCAGAATTACCTACGTGTAATTTTCCATGTAATAATTGTGTTCATTGCAATGCAATGATTAGAGGGAATCATATTCTACATCCACATCCAGGTAAAAAGATTGATGTCAAGAGTATCATTACCTGCAAGACAACATTTGTGGTTTACCTGCTGAAGTGCTCTTGTGGACTGTGTTATGTAGGCAAAACTAAAAGAGAATTGAAAGTGAGGATTACAGAACATAAATATTAGAAATGGGGATGAAAAATCTCCTGTAGCGAGACACTTTAACGAGGTGGGACATAAAGTCTGCTCTCTGAGGTTCCAGGGTGTCATGGCACCAGAACAAAGGGATCCGGGAACCTGACCCTCAGGTGGACGGCCTGGAGGATGGACCAGGGCTGAGCAGGTTATGTCTGGAGGCCGGCCGGGAGGCAGAGACGAGACGAAGGAGGCATCGTCTGGAGGTCGGCCGGGAGGCCGAGACGAGGCGGACAAGACGTCATCGGGAGGGCGGCCTGGAGGACGAGACGAGGCGGACAAGACGTCATCAAGAGGGCGGCCTGGAGGCCGAGACGAGGCAGAGAACTTGGGAGGCGACGCCAGGGATGCTGCAGAGAACTTGGGAGGCGATGGCAGGGATGCTGCAGGCGGAGCCGACGCCAGGGATGCTGCAGGTGCTGGACGCGATGCCCGGGATGCTGCAGGCGACGCCAAGAATGCTGCAGGTGCTGGAGGTGTCGCCAGGGATGCTGCAGGTGCTGGAGGAGACGCCAGGGATGCTGCAGGCTCTGGAGCTGAAGCTGCAGGCTTCATTGCTGCTGATACAGGAGGGAGGGCTGCAGGCAGAGCTGCATACTCAGGAGGGAGGGCTGCAGGCGGAGCTGCAGACTCAGGAGGTGGGGCTACAGACGGAGCTGCAGACTCAGGAGGTGGGGCTGCAGGCGGAGCTGCAGACTCAGGAGGTGGGGCTGCAGGCGGAGCTGCAGACTCAGGAGGTGGGGCTGCAGGCGGAGCTGCAGACTCAAGAGATGGGGCTGCAGGCGGAGCTGCAGACTCAGGAGGTGGGGCTGCAGGCGGAGCTGCAGACTCAGTAGGTAGGGCTGCAGGCGGAGCTGCACACCGAGGAGACGAGTAGGATGCTGCACACCCAGGAGACGAGTAGGATGCTGCACACCCAGGAGACGAGTAGGATGCTGCACACCCAGGAGACGAGTAGGATGCTGCACACCCAGGAGACGAGTAGGATGCTGCACACCCAGGAGACAAGTAGGATGCTGCACACCCAGGAGACGAGTAGGATGCTGCACACCCAGGAGATGAGTAGGATGCTGCACACCCAGGAGATGAGTAGGATGCTGCAGATTCAGGAGATGAGTAGGATGCTGCACACCCAGGAGATGAGTAGGATGCTGCAGATTCAGGAGATGAGTAGGATGCTGCACACCCAGGAGATGAGTAGGATGCTGCAGATTCAGGAGATGAGTAGGATGCTGCACACCCATGAGATGAGTAGGATGCTGCAGATTCAGGAGACGGGACCACTGACGATACTGCACACCCAGGAGACGAGGAGGATGCTGCAGATTCAGGAGACTGGACTGCAGGTGAAATTGCAGGCAGGGCTACAGGCACTAGAGGCGGGACTGGCAGCTGTGCTGCAGGTGGAACTGCAGACACAGGAGGTGGTGCTGCAGGTGGAACTGCAGACACAGGAGGTGGTGCTGCAGGTGGAACTGCAGACACAGGAGGCGGTGCTGCAGGGGGAGCTGCCGACACACTGATGAGCTACTTAAGAAACTGAGTGCCCTCCAAGCCCACAAGGCCACTGGCCATGACAATGTTCCCTCCAAATTTCTCAGAGACTCAGCCATCTCTATAGCTCCAATCATCACCCACATAGTAAACCTCTCCATCAAACAGGGACAGGTCCCCCTAGATTTCAAACTGGCCAAAGTAACCCCCCTGCACAAGAAAGGGAGTAAATTAGACCCCGGCAACTACCGCCCTATTTCTATTCTAAGCTTCATCTCGAAAGTGATGGAAAAAATAGTCTATGAACAGGTTGAAAAGTGTCTTGCCACTAATAAATTATTGTACGAGTTCCAATCTGGCTTCAGAACACATCAAACAAGAGGTGGACGCTGGCAAATACTGCGGTATGGTCATGCTGGACCTCCAAAAGGCTTTGACACCGTGAACCACTCCATACTGGTTAACAAGCTAAAAGCAATTGGTTTCGATAGCAAATCAGTGAGCTGGATGCAATCCTACCTGAAGGGGAGAGAACAGATGGTGGAAGTGAACGGAACACTGTCCCCCCCCCCCTCCCAGTGAGCTGTGGCGTTCCACAAGGAAGCATACTAGGGCCTCTACTGTTCCTAATATATGTAAATGACATGACTTCAGCTTGTGACTGCAACTTGTTTTTGTTCGCAGATGACTCGGCACTGCTAGTCTCGGACAGGGACAAACTGCAGGTTGAAAATGCCCTCAGCTCTGAACTCGGTAGAATCTGCACCTGGCTCGCTGATAACAAACTATCTTTACACCTGGGAAAAACTGAATCCATTCTCTTTGGATCTAATAGTAATCTCAGCAAGGCAAATGGCTTCTTGGTTAGAGTGGGTGACAATGTTATCACACGTAAAGATGAAATTACCTACCTAGGTTCCATCCTGGAGGCTAATCTTTCCGGTGATAAAATGGCCAACAACGTAATCAAAAAAGTCAACCAAAGGACAAGATTCCTTTACAGGATCTCCTCACTGGTCGACAAAAACACCTTGAAGACCTTAACAGGAGCCCTTGTACAAGGCTTCTTTGACTATGCATGCACCTCCTGGTACCACAGCACCTCAAACGCCCTTAAAACTAGGCTCCAGTCCTCCCAAAACAAACTGGTCAGGCTCCTACTTGGCCTCACCCCCCGAACCCACCTCACCCCTGCCCACTTTGACAGACTGGCATGGCTTAGGGTCGGCGACAGTACAGCATCTTGCAATGGGTCTGGTCCACAAGATTCAATACTCCACCAAGATACCCATGTCCCTGTGTAGATACTTCCTTAATGTTAACGAAGTCCACACCCACAACACCAGAGGGAGTGCAACGAACCATGTTCAACCCAGATTCGGCACAACCAAGGGACTAAATTCTTTTCGCTCCTATGCCACCAAAATGTGTCATTAAGACATGCGAATCCCTTGACTCCTTCAAAACCGCTCTCAAAGGGCACCTACGGATGGCTGCAATTCGAAACTGGCCCCCGTAAAATCTGAATAAACTCCAAACTCCAAAAATAAAGCAAAGTTACCAGAAGCATCAAGTCAGGATACAGAGGTTCAACAAAGTCCAGTTTAACAAACACAAGGCAAGAGCTCCAAGGCATAACAGCAAAACAGGAAGGTATGATGACAATGTGTGTGTGCAGAGAGTCCAGTCTTACGGCCGGGCTCCACCGGGCGCGTCAGCGTCGCGTCTCCGTCACCGTCAGGGAATGTTCCCTTTTTAATCAATGAAGGGTGGCTCCACTGCCCGCGTTGACGGAGACGCGACGCGTGCATTAAAATTGAACCGGTGCGTTTTTTGACGCGACGCGACGGAGACGCAACGCGTCCGGTGGAGCCCTGGCGTTATAGGTGGTAGGTTGATTGTATCAGTGTTCACAGGTTTGTAATGGGCTGGGGTGATGAGAGTGGAACCAGGTGTGTAACTAGGACTGAAGTGAGGAATGGGATGAGGGAGTGGCCGAAGTGGGAATACAGACACGGGGAGACTCAAACCATGACACTCATGTGTAAAAAATGCCCCATCAAACTTTCAGATGCTGTTTTTGAGTGGTGCAAACCACTCCAACAACAGTTGCATCTGCGATGCGATGTGAGCTTGTATATCAGCCAGTGTTGTTTTTGTCGGCTATTTTTCAATTTAGTCTCAGTCTTAGTCCAGTTTCAATCACCGTTGTTAGTTTTTTATATTATTTAGTCGAACTCATCCTTTTTTTATTAAGTCTAGTTTTAGTCGACTAAAAGTCGAGCATTTTAGTCTTTATCTTAGTCCATGAAACCGTGATTTTATTAGTCTAGTTTTAGTCAACAAAAACTCTTGGCATTTTAGTCTAGTTTTAGTCTGACCATTTAGTCTAGTTTTAGTCTAGTTTTAGTCTAGTTTTATTCTAGTTTTAGTCTAGTTTTAGTCTGACAAATTATTTTAGCCGACTTTTTTGTCAGCAGATCTTATCTAAAAATATTTCACATAGCATTTTCTCATCTTTTGATAAAAATGACAATTTTAAGGAATACATCCAGAAAGGGAACATGAATTGACATGAATTTGCACATTTATTTGGAATCATCAATTCAGACACATTGATGCTTGCATTAAAATAAATAAAATACATCCGAGATGAAAATATAACAGAAAATAAAGTGCCTGTTCTGTGTTCTGCCTAATAGACTTAACCACTTAAACCCCAGCATCCATATTCTGAGGGGTAAATGTAAGCTAAAATGCTGGTATTGTAGGCTATTTATGTCAAAGAGACCAACTAAGTACAGAGCCACCATGTTTACTAGAGTTTAAGTGGTTAATGAAATAAGCTAGTTCACATAGAATCCTAAAAGAAAATGCATCTGAGGTCAGTGTTAAGAAAATAAAAAACTCCCATGGATATAACAAAATACTGTAAGAACATCAGCCTTTTGGCAACTTTCTTTCTTCTTCGAAAGATGAAAACGGCACTTACGGCAGGACCCATGTTCAATTCTTACAAGCCAAACATTTAAATGAATTAGTATCTAACTTATTGGAGCCAGAGCTCTACTTCAGAGCTCAACACTCACTCACAAAAGTGCATATAGCAAACTAGTTCACATGGCATAGGCCTATAGTATTAAAGATGAAACAAGGCAGAGCTTGCTAGAACTAAACCAATGGAAAAAAGTATTTTTTAAACTTGCAAATAAACTGAACCATGGTGGATTTTGAATCACATGTGTACATGTTAACACTTAAGCTGCAAAAAATGAACACAATCTCAGTCAAATACTGTACGAACTGCAGCATGTTTTCAAAGGTCTGCACTCTGCAGACCCCTTTTTCCCCTGTGCAGATGAAAACGGCTGGACCTTTGTTCAATTAGTCAGCCAGAGCTCTACTTCATCAGAGCTCAACACTCACCCACTGTCTCACTCACCGTCATGTTGGTAAAATAAAAATAAATCCCTTGCATAGATATAACAAAAGTGCTGTCTCTAGCAAACTAGTTCACAGGGCAGGTGAAACAAGGCAGAGCTTGCTAAGAAAATTATCTATTGTTTTGTAAATGAAAACAAATTTGCAAATTAACTTAACAAATGATTTTATTTTTGTCCAGAATGATGAAAACAGCAGGACCTATGTTCAATAATACAAGTCAAACATTCAAATTAATTCAAGTGCCTAAATTATTGGAGCCAGAGAGCTCAACACTCACTCACTGTGTCTCACTCACAAAAAAGTGCATATAGCAAACTAGTTCACATGGCATGTAGTTATTAAAGATGAAAATAGGCAGAGCTTGCTAGAACTAAGACAAAAAAATGAAAACTGAACCAGGGTGGATTCTGAATCACATTTGTACATGTTTTAAACACTTAAGCTGCAAAAATGTAACACAATCTCAGTCAAATACTGTACGAACTGCAGACCCCTGCAGACCCCTTTTTCCCCCCTGTGCAGATGAAAACGGTTGGACCTACAGTAAATTAAATTAGTCGAGTCAAACATTCAAATAAATTCAAGTATCTAACTTGAGTTGGAGCCAGTCAGCCAGAGCTCTACTTCATCAGAGCTCAACACCCACCCACTGTTTGTCTGTCTCATTCTCTGTCCGTCTGTCAGTCAGTGTCGGCCTGTCTCATTCTCTGTCGGTCTGTCTCATTCTCTGTCTGTCGGTCTGTCTCATTCTCTGTCTGTCGGTCTGTCTCATTCTCTCCGTCTGTCTCATTCTCTGTCTGTCTGTCTCTCCACTCGAAGTTGCTCTGACATGTAGAAGTTCGCATTTGTACACAGTACTGCTCTACCTTTTAAACAGTTAACTGCAGCATACAAAATACAGTTGAATCAATCAGTCTAAAGTCTAAACAATACCTCAAATCAATGTTTTGTATTGTTAAAGGAACCTGAAGGTAAAGCAATAGTCTGTGGTAGCCATCAGTCCCATGACAGTATTTTTAGACCTTGTTTAGCTTGAGAAAGGCACTTCTTTCCAATGTGGTTCTTGCCCTGTTGCGGCGGCCAGTTGAGAGTTCACCGGTTACACTGAAGATGCGCTCTGCAAAGGCTTGTGACGCTGGTATTGCCAGAAGATCCAAGGCGAAAGGTTTCAGACGCACAAATAAAGTGTCACTCTGAGAAACCCAAAACTCTATCCCAGATACGCCAGCAGCTTGGGACAGGGCATCTTTGTATTTCTGAATCTCCTGCCTGATAGTGGCCTGGGGGGGCCTGGGCCTTGCTGGATGACTAGGATTAAAACATCGAAATCTAGGCCGCTTTGGCTAAGTGGCTGTCTCTTCAGTCTCACTCTGCCCGCTTGCCTCTTCCCGTGTCTCTTCAGTATCCTCCTCCTGCTCCTCTTCACGGATTACTGGTGGCACACTGCGAGTGATGTAATCCTCAGCTTTTCACAAAAGTTCCTGGATTGCCTCCTCCTCATTTTCAATGAGGACGTCTACTTCTAAACTGGGGTCGACCAAACATGCAGCTGCAGCAAGTGGATTGAACCTGTCATCTGTGACATTAAGGAAAAGGCCAAAGCGTAGCTCAATATTTTCCCTCATCTTCTGTTCCAGTGCAGCTGCATTCTTGTAGCTCTGGGCATGAACCCTGGAGAACTCAGACAGGTGACCAATTAAGTCCAGCAATGCAGGCACAACAAGACATAGGGAGTTGGTGTCACTTTGGAGTAGCTTTGTGTGTTCAGCAAATGGAAGGAGCAAGGCCTTGAGGATAGCCAGCTTCTGCCACTCACTGGGTTGCAGGCTGTCCCAGGTCATGCTCTCAGCTACCGATGCAAGATGGTCCTTCAGCTGAAGAGCGCGAGACACCATCAAATAGGTACTGGACCATCTGGTTGGGCAGTCTTTGGTGAGGGTGAGTCCACACCTTGCCAGTAACCGCTCTATGGCAACGGATGATTTGCGGAACAGTTTCACCAGGTGCCTGAGTTTGTCCAGCACTCTCTTGATTGTGGGTTCCTTCTGGATCATGTTGACGACTAGCTGAAGGGTATGGACCACACAGGGGGTCCTCTCCCAGGTTCCGTACCTAAAGAAAGTGGAACACAGAACACAGAGACTTTTCATAACGATTGCATCAGCACACAAAACATAAAAAATGCTCATTGCAGATTACATTGTAGAATACATTTACATTTTACATTTATTTACATTTTAAACACATCATCCATCCATCTACTGCTGCAGCAGTATTTTACAAGAACCAGCTCTTACATAATATAGGCTTGGAGTTTTGCGTTTACATTTCATATCAAGCTCTAAATAATAAACTGAAATAAGTTATAGTGACTGAGAACTAATCACAGCAAACATGCACACAGACTGACCTTTCATCAAGGACTTCTGCCTCTTCTCCCTCTTCTTCGTCGTCGTCAGAGCTGGTGTCACTGTCCTCCCTGTCCTCTTCATTATCGTTGTGACGGAAAGCAGCAACCATGTTGCTTCCATTATCTGTGATGATGGTGATGATTTTTTCTTTTGGGATCCCCCATTCTTCTGTTGACTCATCCACAAGAGTGGCGATAGCCTGAGCCGTGTGTGGGTGAACCATTTGCTTTAGGTTCAGGAGTATGTGTTCTGCCTTATTGTCTTCTGAATTAAAATAACAAGCACTGATAGCAAGAAAGGATGCTGTGAGACCCTTTTTAGTCCAAATATCTAAGCCAATACTAATTTTGCGTACCTTGGACAGTCGTTGTTTGAATTTGTCCTTTTCGTCCAGGTAGATTTTGTCCACTGTGTTTGTAATTTTATTTATTTTTGGCACAGTGACTCTTTTATCCATCCTCTCAATCATTTTGCCAAAATCCTCATCTTCCACTAGGCGTGACGGGAGGCCTGTACGGGCTATCCACAGTGCTACACCTTCCTCTTTGAACTTTTGGTCTAGAGAGTCAGTTTTGTATTTGGTGTGGGCCAGTAAAGACCCTTGTATAGCTGGCCTGCTGTTGCCCTTTCCGGGTGGTAGGTTGGTGGTTGTAGCCGGTGGATCTGGAATCTGGGACAGGAGTAAATATAATCAGTCAGTCAGGTCAGATACACAGTACACATTGCACAGGATAAAATAGGAAACTATAGGATATAGGCTAAGTAAAGCATTTATTAGTATTTTACTTAATTAAAACAGTATCTGTAAAAACAAAATGCCAATGTCATTCCAATCCAAAATCATACTAAAAAGATAGCATATGTAAACTATCCTACTTTAAGCAGAAATATAATTGCAGAGTCTGACTCTGCAGACACTTTTAGTTGTGTTTTTGCAGAAAAGATGCATTGCAAACATATTGTTTGCATCCATGTATAGGCTATAGCTTCCCATGTGTTTTGTGCACACTGACTGGGTTGTTTGCAAGTTACTATAATAGTTTGCTTGCTGTAGTGCTATTAGCTCATACTTCTATATGCTTTAAATAGGCTAAACTTGCAATCAAACTGAAACCATAGTTGCCCCACCAGTATAATGTATCTACTTCAATTCATTCAACTTGACAAGTTCACAGCACACGCATTTATCTAAAGTTCTCAACAAGTGGCTACGGTCGCTACATGCTAAGAAGCTAACGTAAGTTAGGGTAGAAGAGTTGCGACATTGAGGGGGCAGAAAACAGCCCGGTCACGTGGTTCATGTACTCACGCGAGCCCATAGACTCCAATGCATTCCGTAAACTTCCGGTTGTCCCTATTTGAACAAAATGGACTGAAGCCCCTTCAGTTTGCGTAACTCTGTCTTACTTATGGTTTTGAGTTAGGGTAGGTTTTATTGTAGACTAGTAACATTAAGCCGACAGTACTCTCAACAACAAAACCTTGATTTAATGTTACACTTGTAAACAACCAGCAGCATACTTTTTGTTAACCTACCTTGAGTTCTTTGTGGTAAATGCTGATGTGTCTCTTCAGGTTTGTTGTGTTTTTTCCTTTTATCTTGTGGCCACATTGCTCTCCTTCGGTTAAAATCAAGCATTCTGTTTTATTCTCCACATCGATGTAGCGGAAATGTTTCCATATATCTTCTCTTCTCTTTCTCCCGGTCCCCGTGCAAAGCATTTTACTATTTTATTTTAAAAGTATCGACAATAAAGCATGAGGAATCCTCCTCCTCCTCCTTGGTGTAGTGTGCGGTGCCCGCTGCAAAATCAAAAGGAGGCGTGACGTGACAAGGGTGTGTTCGAATAGAGGCACACTGACCACAATGCTAATACAAAGTGATAGGCGACTGTGCTCCCGGACAGTCCCGGCGGTATTTCCGAACGCACAACGTGCGCTTCATAGCAAAGAGACAGGAGGAAGTGATCAAGACGATCATAAATAATATATTTCGTATCGTCTTTGTTCGTGAACAAAAATGACCATAGATTTTAGCAGAGTCTTTATTTTGTGAACTACATTTTCGTCTAGTCTTTATTAGTCAACGAAATTGCATAATAATTTAGTCCCAGTTATTGTTTATACACGTGTTTTTTTTTTTTAAAGATATGTTTTTGCGGCTTACGCCTTTTATTGGTTTTTGAAGGGACAGACAGTAGGCTGACAGGAAACGGGAGAGAGATGGGGGAAGACATGCAGTAAAGGCCGTGTCGGGCTCGGGAGTCGAACCCGCGGCACACTGCGACTGGATTACCAGTCGGGTGCCCAGACGGTTACGCCACCGCCTGGGCTATACACGTGTTTTTTGTCTAGTCTAGTCTAGTTTTCGTCTGGTGAAAAATGGGCGTTGACGAACACATTTCGTTTTCGTTTTCGTTGACGAAAACAACACTGATATCAGCTGTTCTCTTTGCGCAATACTGTTGGGCTTTGAAGTATAAATGTCTCCTAGGGTGCACCTCACTAGCCAACTCACAAGAGGAGGTTGAATGAACAACAGGTTTGGAGATCTGTTGGGAATTGATTACATGAAACAGTCACCCGTGCGCCCAGTCCCAATGTTTGTAAACAAATAATTGGTCTATAGAGGGGTCTTAGAGACCTGCACAGGTCAGATTTATGGTTTACTAATCAGGGACGTGGTGGGCCCCTAATTCCGCCCGGGAAGTGGAGTTGCGGAGGCCCTCTAGGAGTGAGGCCAAAGGCTGCGTGCCGGTGAACTGATGGCGCGCGGCCAAAGTCCCTTGACGAATCAAAGGAGGAGCACATATAATAAAATTGGAACGATACAGTGAAGATTGGGATCAGACCAATAGGAACTGAAATTGGAAGGATGCAGAGAAGATAGGGATCAAACCAATAGGAACTGAAATTGGAACGATGCAGAGAATATTGGGAGCAAACCAATAGGAAGTGAAATTGGAACGATACAGAGAAGATTGGGATCATAGGAAGTGAAATTGGAAAGATACAGAGAAGATTGGAATCAAACCAATAGGAAGTTAAATTGGAACGATACAGAGAAGATTGGAATCAAACCAATCGGGCCTACTGGCCCCGGATCTTCTCTGTTTCAATGTTTCAACTGTTTCAACTTTGTTTCAACCTTGAAACAAATTCTAGGCCCACCGATTGGACTTGCCCGGATCGCGCGGTCTCCCATTGGCCTGTTTCAACCCCCTTGTCCCGCCCCTCTCTTCTCTTCTCATTTCTGCATGGCGGCCATTGCTCCCCAGTGCAGTGCCCACACTCACAGACAGACAGTGGAGGAATTATTCGTTTGTAATTTATTTTATAAAATATTAGCAACATAATTAGTGTCTTTGTGGTTCTCCTTAGGCACCAATAAGGACCCGAAATTTAATTTGGAACGTTTTCTGATTTATTTGGCATACTTTTTGGACGTCATCTTCTATGTATCGTTCCAATGTGGGCTGCTGTATCGTTCCAATTTGGGAGAAGACAGGTAAGATTATTTAATCACATATCATTACTCAGTGCACCATAACAGTGAATTAAATCGTGTTTTATCCGCTTAGGGTTAGATAAAGACTTGACTTGGTATTTGATAGCTTTGGGGACATTTCTTAGGTTAGTAATAATGTTATAGCCAAACAGAGATGTTAGCCACGTTAGCTCTGCTTTGTTTACATCGTTTGCATGGGCTATTTATTATAATCTGTTCACCCATGTGACATCACAATACAACGTTTTTGCACTCCTATATCATGTGTCATTAATCAGCACAGTGGATTCATGTGTAGATTAATCTAGGATGTGAAATCTGTGTAATAGTGTTGGTCAGTCAAATGGTGCTCAGGCAGACAGCAGGACAGATGTGGGACCCATACAGTAGGACAGACGTGGGACCCACAGAGCATAAATATGAGTTGTTGATATGCACACCTTAGAGGCTTAGAGCATGATAACCTTTCGTTTTCATATTCAATATTGTTCTAAGCACATTGAGCTATAGATTGAGTCAGTCAGTCTGGCCAAGCTGGTCAGTTAGACCTATTGTTTACAGCAGTGTTTATTTTATTATTGTTCAAACCTTTGCATGTGTAGGACCTCTAAATGAATCTGTTTTTGTCCACACAAGACTTGTATTGTTTAAAAGAAATAGCAGATCTGCTAGCATCATGTAATACCGTGCTATTTTAGTATTTTTATAGCAGTTAGCTTAAACAACATGCAATGAACTCAGTGTCACGAAGCAACACAAAGCAATGGTAATAGTACTATAGCCAGCTTCTGCTGGACTGTATGGGGTGCGAGTCCCTGCATTGCTCTATAACCTGCTGGGATGACACTTTTGTCCTTTGTATGTTTAAATCAAATGTCAAATTATAGAGTGTAAAGACACCAAGTTAATATCACCCAGATAGTCTGTAATTACACCTTCAGCACCCTTTAGCAATATAAAATGTAATACCCATTTCTTGTTTCCTTTATTGGCATAGCCAGGATTTAAAATGATCTGGTTCCATCCCTGATAAGAAAGACTAGAATTGTCCCGTACCTTTGAACATTACTTACCTTTGAACTGGGACCGATCTACAAGCTCACAACCATAATACCGTTAAATCAGATTTTGCTAGACTATTAATATACAATTATTGACAGACAATGACAAACTTCAGAATACTCATTTTCTTTTATTTTTTTGTGTGCAGTTATAGCGCCACCATGAGGCTGAGTTGAAAATGTCCATGTGGCATTTATTCCTCGCCTAGTGGGAATGTGTGTGCACAATTTCTGGGGAATCACACAATGGTTCATGATTTGCAGCATTTGCAAATACAGTACATAGATACACACACATTCACTTTCAAAAATAAAAAAATAAAGCCAGAAACTAAAAGCACTAAAAGCACTTTAAAAGCAAACAATGATGGCACGCTGGCATAGATTTGTGTATTTTTAAATAGGTTGGAGAGAGGGATGGAGAGAATGACCGGCGGGGTTAGGGTTAGGTGAGGTGAGGATATAACAGCAGGTCTCGCTAGCGACCCCCCCGAGATGGTAAGTGTGTTGCCAGGGCAACCAAACACACTGTCAGACAGAGGGCAGCTAGGCCCGCCCTCGGCCTCGTAGTAGGGCACGTCTACATCCCAACTGTCAGTACTGTCACTGTACTGTATGTCACTGTACTGGCACACCCAAAAGCATCATATATACAGTTAATATGTGCGTGTGTGTTTGTGTGTGCATTGAGCGCACAGGTGGTGGGTGAAAAGCTCCGTAAGGGAGTGGTTGCACCACTCAAAAATCCCTTCAGGTCGCACCACCACCCTCACCGCCTGTCCTCATCATCGCCAGCCACTCCTGCACAGGCATGCCCTCCGCCTGAGAGCAAAAGTGCACCTTCCTTCCACCTATTGTGACCTGGCTGTGGCCAAATGCCTTGGTCTTGGGCTGTTTGCACCTGGAGCAGGTGTGGAAGGTGACACTTTTTGCCTGTGCAGGAGTCCCTTGAGCTGCCGCAGCCTCCTCCTGCCTCTTCTTGCGCCACTGCGTAGTCCTGGAAAGACCTGGGAGTGGGGGAGGGACAAGCGCCCCATGGAGCTGGGGGGCGATGGCCTGTAGTCCAGGGGGCTGGAGTCCAGGGGGCTGCTGGAGTCCAGGCTGGATGGGAGGAAGAGGAGGAGGAGGCATCACAAGGGTAGGCTGGCGGATGACGAGCGGAGGGAGGCTGATGGCTGCCATGGGGCGGTGCTGGTGTTTTGGCACCTGGACTGGCCTGCTGAGTGCAGCCGGGAGAGGCTCGGAGCTGATGTCGGAGACACTGGGCTGGGCCACAGTCAGGTGAAGGACGTCCCGCTCCTGTCTCTTCTCCCTGACTTTGTACCTGCAGGCGAAATGCAGACAGGAATTACTTTCAGTTAAAAGAATATATTCAAAGATGTGCACCACATTTTTTCAAATATAGCAGATCTACAAGATCGTAGAGCTTAAAAATAATGTGTTAGAACTCACCACTGCCTCAGTGTCACCTCATTCAGCTCGACGAGCTGGATTCTGGTCTGGGCCATGACGGTGGGGTTGGCAAGGACTAAGTCCCTCACCTTGCAGTAGTCCATCTTCACCATACCCCACCGGTTACGCCGCTTGCCGCACAAACTCCTGCCAGCAGGGTAGATGCGGCTCAGCTCAACGCACATGGCCTCGACCAGCCGGCTGCAGTCAGGCCATTGTGCAGGAGACCCGTGGCCGAGCATAGAGCTGTAAAATAAACAACCAAAGAAAAGCACAGATAATGACAATACTATAATAATAATAATAATAATAATAATAATAATAATAATAACTAGAAACAAATTTCAGGAAATTTGACTGGGTGCCTGCAGATCGCCAAGTCTGTGCAGCATTTGAGCCACGGACCACCATTTGATGACATTTAGCCTCTCAGACCCTGTAAGGGTCCATTTGGTTGACTTTCAATGGGGTATTTTGTCTAAGTTTATTGCACATTACGTTGCCACCAACATTCTAATGCTAACATGCTAACATGCTAATACTAACATGCTAATGCTAACATGCTAATGCTAACATGCTAACATGCTAAAATGCTAATGCTAACATGCTAATGCTAATATGCTAATGCTAACATGCTAATGCTAACATGCTAACATGCTAATGCTAACATGCTAATGCTAACATGCTAATGCTAACATGCTAACATGATAATGCTAACATGCTAATGCTAACATGCTAACATGCTAATGCTAACATGCTAATGCTAACATGCTAATGCTAACATGCTAATATGCTAATGCTAACATGCTAATGCTAACATGCTAACATGCTAATGCTAACATGCTAATGCAAACATGCTAATGCTAACATGCTAACATGATAATGCTAACATGCTAATGCTAACATGCTAACATACTAATGCTAACATGCTAATGCTAACATGCTAATGCTAACATGCTAATATGCTAATGCTAACATGCTAATGCAAACATGCTAACATGCTAACATGCTAATGCTAATGCTAACATGCTAACATGCTAACATGCTAATGCTAACATGCTAACATGCTAATGCTAACATGCTAACATGCTAATGCTAACATGCTAATGCTAACATGCTAAGGGGTCCATTTGGTTTCGCTCAGGGGGGCGGCCCGGTTCTGGCGAGCCGCCCCGCATCCGAAACGGTTGAGAAATGACAGAGTTACGTGTTTCCCCGAATTTCTCTATTGACTTTCAATGTGTGTGTGCGTGCACATGTGTGCATGTGCGTGCATGTGCATGTGTGCGCGCGTGTGTGAGAGTTGGTCAGGTGACCTTGAATCATTAACAAAGTATCATTTTCACCTGGGCTAGTCTATGCAATGCAAACAGTATTGAAAGGTAAAGCACACTGACTCTCTATGAGAGATCGTATGTCCGAACAAATTGCTCTATCGCAAAAAGTAAAAGTCGAATGCGATTTTTGTTTTCCCCGTGAGTGACCCGAGGCATTGAGGTACGCCGTGTGCGATCGTGGTATTGGTACGATAAAAAACGTGGTTATAAGAGCGAGTTAAGAACTGTGCTTGTGATGAAAAAATTGCTGACTCATTCAGGTATTTAACATGGAGTTTATGACACATTATGATGGTACACCTGTCGCTTTCAGGGCTGTAGTTCACGTACTGTATGTATCTGGGCTATGGTTGTGACATTGGGTGAAAGAGGACGAGTGTGGCTACAAAATTGCCGAAACCCATGCGTGTAAAGTGAATATTTTGGCCGTGAGGACGATTTGTTCGGAGAATTCCGGTATAGTCTTCACATTGGCTTCTCACTCTGATCCGCTCTCTCTCTGGGCGTGCGACACTCTGAGTCGAGAATATTGCTCAGACCACACACACTTTGAACTGCGATAGCGGGCAAACCGTGCAACGTATTCGAATTCCGTCTGAACCACCACAAAGTCGATGGCCTCGTGTGCTGTTTGACGTTTAAATCGTGTTTCTACGTACCAGTATGCCAGAGCAATGTGGCTCCAAAGTAACGTGTCGTTTTCTGTTTTCACCCGCGTCTCCCCATCGACTTTGAATGGGGCATTTTTCGCGTCGTTTATTGCGAATTACGTGGGCACGGTAACACGAATCGGAAAGAAAAGCACAAGCACACCATTCCCGGCCGAGCCGCACGTTTTGATGTATATATTGCGGGGCTTTGGCAAACCGTGCGGCCGGCCATAGACGTCGAAGTTTCGCGTATTGATGATGATGATAATTATTAAGTATGCGTTTTAGATTTCAACCTGTGTTTCTGCCATTGCATGGCAGGCACCCAGAATAAATAATAACACAACACTACTAACTATAATATCAACAGTACAGAGAACAGTACAGTACAGTACATCAGAATATTAATCCATGTAATAATAATAATAACTAGAAACAAATTTCAGGAAATTTGACTGGGTGCCTGCAGCTCGCCAAGTCTGTGCAGCATTTGAGCCACGGACCACCATTTGATGACATTTAGCCTCTCAGACCCTGTAAGGGTCCATTTGGTTGACTTTCAATGGGGTATTTTGTCTAAGTTTACGTTGCCACCAACATTCTAATACTAACATGCTAATGCTAACATGTTAATGCTAAATGCTAACATGCTAAAATTCTAATGCTAACATGCTAATGCTAACATGCTAATATGCTAATATGCTAATGCTAACATGCTAACATGCTAATGCTAACATGCTAACATGCTAATGCTAACATGCTAACATGCTAATGCTAACATGCTAATGCTAACATGCTAACATGCTAATGCTAACATGCTAATGCTAACATGCTAACATGCTAATGCTAACATGCTAATATGCTAACATGCTAATGCTAACATGCTAATATGCTAATGCTAACATGCTAATATGCTAACATGCTAATGCTAACATGCTAATATGCTAATGCTAACATGCTAAGGCTAACATGCTAATGCTAACATGCTAACATGCTAATGCTAACATGCTAACATGCTAATGCTAACATGCTAATGCTAACATGCTAATGCTAACATGTTAACATGTTAGTGCTAACATGTTAGTGCTAACATGTTAATGCTAACATGCTAATGCTAACATGCTAATGCTAACATGCTAATGCTAACATGCGAATGCTAACATGCTAACATGCTAATGCTAACATGCTAATATGCTAACATGCTAATGCTAACATGCTAATATGCTAATGCTAACATGCTAACATGCTAATGCTAACATGCTAATGCTAACATGCTAACATGCTAATGCTAACATGCTAACATGCTAATGCTAACATGCTAACATGCTAACATGCTAATGCTAACATGCTAATGCTAACATGCTAACATGCTAACATGCTAATGCTAACATGCTAACATGCTAATGCTAACATGCTAACATGCTAATGCTAACATGCTAATGCTAACATGTTAACATGTTAATGCTAACATGCTAATATACTAACATGCTAATGCTAACATGCTAATATGCTAATGCTAACATGCTAACATGCTAATGCTAACATGCTAATGCTAACATGCTAACATGCTAATGCTAACATGCTAACATGCTAATGCTAACATGCTAACATGCTAACATGCTAATGCTAACATGCTAACATGCTAATGCTAACATGCTAATGCTAACATGCTAATGCTAACATGCTAACATGCTAATGCTAACATGCTAACATGCTAATGCTAACATGCTAACATGCTAACATGCTAATGCTAACATGCTAATATGCTAACATGCTAATGCTAACATGCTAATATGCTAACATGCTAATGCTAACATGCTAATATGCTAATGCTAACATGCTAACATGCTAATGCTAACATGCTAATGCTAACATGCTAACATGCTAATGCTAACATGCTAACATGCTAATGCTAACATGCTAATGCTAACATGCTAACATGCTAACATGCTAATGCTAACATGCTAACATGCTAATGCTAACATGCTAACATGCTAATGCTAACATGCTAACATGCTAACATGCTAACATGCTAATGCTAACATGCTAATATGCTAACATGCTAATGCTAACATGCTAATATGCTAATGCTAACATGCTAAGGCTAACATGCTAACATGCTAATGCTAACATGCTAACATGCTAACATGCTAATGCTAACATGCTAATGCTAACATGCTAATGCTAACATGCTAACATGCTAATGCTAACATGCTAACATGCTAACATGCTAATGCTAACATGCTAAGGGGTCCATTTGGTTTCGCTCAGGGGGGCGGCCCGGTTCTGGCGAGCCGCCCCGCGTCCGAAACGGTTGAGAAATGACAGAGTTACGTGTTTCCCCGAATTCCTCTATTGACTTTCAATGTGTGTGTGTGCGTGCACATGTGTGCATGTGCATGCATGTGCGTGTGTGCGCGCGTGTGTGAGAGTTGGTCAGGTGACCTTGAATCATTAACAAAGTATCATTTTCACCTGGGCTAGTCTATGCAAACGCAAACAGTATTGAATGTTAAAAGCCCACTGACTGTCAATGACAGGTATGTCCGAACAAATTGCTCTGTCGCAAAAAGTAAAAGTCGAATGCGATTTTTGTTTTCACCGTGAGTGACCCGAGGCATTGAGGTACGCCGTGTGCGATCGTGGCATTGGTACGATGAAAAACGTGGTTATAAGAGCGAGTTAAGAATTGTGCTTGTGATGAAAAAATTGCTGAGTCATTCAGGCAGTTAACATGGAGTTTTTGACACATTATGATGGTACACCTGTCGCTTTCAGAGCTGTAGTTCACGTACTGTATGTATCTGGGCTTTGGTTGTGACATTGGGTGAAAGAGGACGAGTGTGGCTACAAAATTACCGAAACCCATGCGTGTAAAGTGAATATTTTGGCCGTGAGGACGATTTGTTCGGAGAATTTCGGTATAGTCTTCACATTGGCTTCTCACTCTGATCCGCTCTCTCTCTGGGCGTGCGACACTCTGAGTCGAGAATATTGCTCAGACCACACACACTTTGAACTGCGATAGCGGGCAAACCGTGCAACGTATTCGAATTCCGTCTGAACCACCACAAAGTCGATGGCCTCGTGTGCTGTTTGACGTTCGAATCGTGTTTCTACGTACCAGTATGCCAGAGCAATGTGGCTCCAAAGTAACGTGTCGTTTTCTGTTTTTACCCGCGTTTCCCCATCGACTTTGAATGGGGCATTTTTCGCGTCGTTTATTGCGAATTACGTTGGCACGGTAACACGAATCGGAAAGAAAAGCACAAGCACACCATTCCCGGCCGAGCCGCACGTTTTGATGTATATATTGCGGGGCTTTGGCAAACCGTGCGGCCGGCCATAGACGTCGAAGTTTCGCGTATTGGTGATTATTATTATTATTACTACGATTAAGTATGCGTTTTAGATTTCAACCTGTGTTTCTGCCATTGCATGGCAGGCACCCAGAACTAGAAACAAATTTCAGGAAATTTGACTGGGTGCCTGCCATTGCATGGCAGGCACCCAGAATAATTATTATAATCAATACGCGAAACTTCGACGTCTACGGCCGGCCGCACGGTTTGCCAAAGCCCCGCAATATATACATCAAAACGTGCGGCTCGGCCGGGAATGGTGTGCTTGTGCTTTTCTTTCCGATTCGTGTTACCGTGCCCACGTAATTCGCAATAAACGACGCGAAAAATGCCCCATTCAAAGTCGATGGGGAAACGCGTGTAAAAACAGAAAACGACACGTTACTTTGGAGCCACATTGCTCTGGCATACTGTTACGTAGAAACACGATTTAAACGTCAAACAGCACACGAGGCCATCGACTTTGTGGTGGTTCAGACGGAATTCGAATACGTTGCACGGTTTGCCCGCTATCGCAGTTCAAAGTGTGTGTGGTCTGAGAAATATTCTCGACTCAGAGTGTCGCACGCCCAGAGAGAGAGCGGATCAGAGTGAGAAGCCAATGTGAAGACTATACCGAAATTCTCCGAACAAATCGTCCTCACGGCCAAAATATTCACTTTACACGCATGGGTTTCGGTAATTTTGTAGCCACACTCGTCCTCTTTCACCCAATGTCAAAACCATAGCACAGATACATACAGTACGTGAACTACAGCCCTGAAAGCGACAGGTGTACCATCATAATGTGTCATAAACTCCATGTTAAATGCCTGAATGAGTCAGCAATTTTTTCATCACAAGCACAATTCTTAACTCGCACTTATAACCACGTTTTTTATCGTACCAATACCACGATCGCACACGGCGTACCTCAATGCCTCGGGTCACTCACGGGGAAAACAAAAATCGCATTCGACTTTTACTTTTTGCGATAGAGCAATTTGTTCGGACATACGATCTCTCATAGAGAGTCAGTGTGCTTTACCTTTCAATACTGTTTGCATTGCATAGACTAGCCCAGGTGAAAATGATACTTTGTTAATGATTCAAGGTCACCTGACCAACTCTCACACACGCGCGCACACACGCACATGCACGCACATGCACACATGTGCACGCACACACACACATTGAAAGTCAATAGAGAAATTCGGGGAAACACGTAACTCTGTCATTTCTCAACCGTATCGGACGCGGGGCGGCTCGCCAGAACCGGGCCGCCCCCCTGAGCGAAACCAAATGGACCCCTTAGCATGTTAGCATTAGCATGTTAGCATTAGCATGTTAGCATTAGCATGTTAGCATTAGCATGTTAGCATTAGCATATTAGCATGTTAGCATTAGCATGTTAGCATGTTAGCATTAGCATGTTAGCATGTTAGCATTAGCATGTTAGCATTAGCATCTTAGCATGTTAGCATTACCATGTTAACATTAACATATTAGCATGTTAGCATTAGCATGTTAGCATGTTAGCATTAGCATGTTAGCATGTTAGCATTAGCATGTTAGCATTAGCATATTAGCATGTTAGCATTAGCATGTTAGCATTAGCATATTAGCATGTTAGCATTAGCATGTTAGCATTATCATGTTAGCATGTTAGCATTAGCATGTTAGCATTAGCATATTAGCATGTTAGCATTAACATGTTAGCATGTTAAAATTAGCATGTTAGCATTAGCATGTTAGCATGTTAGCATGTTAGCATTAGCATGTTAGCATGTTAGCATTAGCATGTTAGCATTAGCATGTTAGCATTAGCATGTTAGCATGTTAGCATTAGCATGTTAGCATGTTAGCATTAGCATGTTAGCATGTTAGCATTAGCATGTTAGCATTAGCATATTAGCATGTTAGCATTAGCATGTTAGCATTAGCATATTAGCATGTTAGCATTAGCATGTTAGCATGTTAGCATTAGCATGTTAGCATGTTAGCATTAGCATGTTAGCATTAGCATGTTAGCATGTTAGCATTAGCATGTTAGCATGTTAAAATTAGCATGTTAGCATTAGCATGTTAGCATGTTAGCATTAGCATGTTAGCATTAGCATATTAGCATGTTAGCATTAGCATGTTAGCATGTTAGCATTAGCATGTTAGCATTAGCATGTTAGCATTAGCATGTTAGCATGTTCGCATTATCATGTTAGCATTAGCATGTTAGCATGTTAGCATTAGCATGTTAGCATTAGCATGTTAGCATTAGCATATTAGCATGTTAGCATTAGCATATTAGCATGTTAGCATTAGCATTTTAGCATGTTAGCATGTTAGCATTAGCATGTTAGCATGTTAGCATTAGAATGTTGGTGGCAACGTAATGTGCAATAAACTTAGACAAAATACCCCATTGAAAGTCAACCAAATGGACCCTTACAGGGTCTGAGAGGCTAAATGTCATCAAATGGTGGTCCGTGGCTCAAATGCTGCACAGACTTGGCGAGCTGTAGGCACCCAGTCAAATTTCCTGAAATTTGTTTCTAGTTAAGTATGCGTTTTAGATTTCAACCTGTGTTTCTGCCATTGCATGGCAGGCACCCAGAATTAAACAGATGAGGAAGATGCAAAACTCAACCGTCAGGATTCAAACTTCATTCTTTATTGTAGGTAGTATTATGCCTCCCAGCCTCCACATCAGTGTCCCACACACATTTATATTGGCAGGCAATGTCCACAACGGTAACAACATTGATTTCCGCAGGTCTCCGGACATCTCAGCCACTCTCCACTCCTCATCGGAAATGAGGAGGTGGAGAGGGTTTCTAACTTTAAGTTTCTGGGCGTGACTATGGCCGACGACCTGTCGTCGGCCATACAGTCTGTCCAGACTGTTTCTGCCATTGCATGGCAGGCACCCAGAATTAAACAGATGAGGAAGATGCAAAACTCAACCGTCAGGATTCAAACTTCATTCTTTATTGTAGGTAGTATTATGCCTCCCAGCCTCCACATCAGTGTCCCACACACTGCAAATGCAAGTGCAAATGCTAACTGCTTTAATTTCAGGAAATTTGACTGGGTGCCTGCAGCTCGCCAAGTCTGTGCAGCATTTGAGCCACGGACCACCATTTGATGACATTTAGCCTCTCAGACCCTGTAAGGGTCCATTTGGTTGACTTTCAATGGGGTATTTTGTCTAAGTTTACGTTGCCACCAACATTCTAATACTAACATGCTAATGCTAACATGTTAATGCTAAATGCTAACATGCTAAAATTCTAATGCTAACATGCTAATGCTAACATGCTAATATGCTAATATGCTAATGCTAACATGCTAACATGCTAATGCTAACATGCTAACATGCTAATGCTAACATGCTAACATGCTAATGCTAACATGCTAATGCTAACATGCTAACATGCTAATGCTAACATGCTAATGCTAACATGCTAACATGCTAATGCTAACATGCTAATATGCTAACATGCTAATGCTAACATGCTAATATGCTAATGCTAACATGCTAATATGCTAACATGCTAATGCTAACATGCTAATATGCTAATGCTAACATGCTAAGGCTAACATGCTAATGCTAACATGCTAACATGCTAATGCTAACATGCTAACATGCTAATGCTAACATGCTAATGCTAACATGCTAATGCTAACATGTTAACATGTTAGTGCTAACATGTTAGTGCTAACATGTTAATGCTAACATGCTAATGCTAACATGCTAATGCTAACATGCTAATGCTAACATGCGAATGCTAACATGCTAACATGCTAATGCTAACATGCTAATATGCTAACATGCTAATGCTAACATGCTAATATGCTAATGCTAACATGCTAACATGCTAATGCTAACATGCTAATGCTAACATGCTAACATGCTAATGCTAACATGCTAACATGCTAATGCTAACATGCTAACATGCTAACATGCTAATGCTAACATGCTAATGCTAACATGCTAACATGCTAACATGCTAATGCTAACATGCTAACATGCTAATGCTAACATGCTAACATGCTAATGCTAACATGCTAATGCTAACATGTTAACATGTTAATGCTAACATGCTAATATACTAACATGCTAATGCTAACATGCTAATATGCTAATGCTAACATGCTAACATGCTAATGCTAACATGCTAATGCTAACATGCTAACATGCTAATGCTAACATGCTAACATGCTAATGCTAACATGCTAACATGCTAACATGCTAATGCTAACATGCTAACATGCTAATGCTAACATGCTAATGCTAACATGCTAATGCTAACATGCTAACATGCTAATGCTAACATGCTAACATGCTAATGCTAACATGCTAACATGCTAACATGCTAATGCTAACATGCTAATATGCTAACATGCTAATGCTAACATGCTAATATGCTAACATGCTAATGCTAACATGCTAATATGCTAATGCTAACATGCTAACATGCTAATGCTAACATGCTAATGCTAACATGCTAACATGCTAATGCTAACATGCTAACATGCTAATGCTAACATGCTAACATGCTAACATGCTAATGCTAACATGCTAACATGCTAATGCTAACATGCTAACATGCTAATGCTAACATGCTAACATGCTAACATGCTAACATGCTAATGCTAACATGCTAATATGCTAACATGCTAATGCTAACATGCTAATATGCTAATGCTAACATGCTAAGGCTAACATGCTAACATGCTAATGCTAACATGCTAACATGCTAACATGCTAATGCTAACATGCTAATGCTAACATGCTAATGCTAACATGCTAACATGCTAATGCTAACATGCTAACATGCTAACATGCTAACATGCTAATGCTAACATGCTAAGGGGTCCATTTGGTTTCGCTCAGGGGGGCGGCCCGGTTCTGGCGAGCCGCCCCGCGTCCGAAACGGTTGAGAAATGACAGAGTTACGTGTTTCCCCGAATTCCTCTATTGACTTTCAATGTGTGTGTGTGCGTGCACATGTGTGCATGTGCATGCATGTGCGTGTGTGCGCGCGTGTGTGAGAGTTGGTCAGGTGACCTTGAATCATTAACAAAGTATCATTTTCACCTGGGCTAGTCTATGCAAACGCAAACAGTATTGAATGTTAAAAGCCCACTGACTGTCAATGACAGGTATGTCCGAACAAATTGCTCTGTCGCAAAAAGTAAAAGTCGAATGCGATTTTTGTTTTCACCGTGAGTGACCCGAGGCATTGAGGTACGCCGTGTGCGATCGTGGCATTGGTACGATGAAAAACGTGGTTATAAGAGCGAGTTAAGAATTGTGCTTGTGATGAAAAAATTGCTGAGTCATTCAGGCAGTTAACATGGAGTTTTTGACACATTATGATGGTACACCTGTCGCTTTCAGAGCTGTAGTTCACGTACTGTATGTATCTGGGCTTTGGTTGTGACATTGGGTGAAAGAGGACGAGTGTGGCTACAAAATTACCGAAACCCATGCGTGTAAAGTGAATATTTTGGCCGTGAGGACGATTTGTTCGGAGAATTTCGGTATAGTCTTCACATTGGCTTCTCACTCTGATCCGCTCTCTCTCTGGGCGTGCGACACTCTGAGTCGAGAATATTGCTCAGACCACACACACTTTGAACTGCGATAGCGGGCAAACCGTGCAACGTATTCGAATTCCGTCTGAACCACCACAAAGTCGATGGCCTCGTGTGCTGTTTGACGTTCGAATCGTGTTTCTACGTACCAGTATGCCAGAGCAATGTGGCTCCAAAGTAACGTGTCGTTTTCTGTTTTTACCCGCGTTTCCCCATCGACTTTGAATGGGGCATTTTTCGCGTCGTTTATTGCGAATTACGTTGGCACGGTAACACGAATCGGAAAGAAAAGCACAAGCACACCATTCCCGGCCGAGCCGCACGTTTTGATGTATATATTGCGGGGCTTTGGCAAACCGTGCGGCCGGCCATAGACGTCGAAGTTTCGCGTATTGGTGATTATTATTATTATTACTACGATTAAGTATGCGTTTTAGATTTCAACCTGTGTTTCTGCCATTGCATGGCAGGCACCCAGAACTAGAAACAAATTTCAGGAAATTTGACTGGGTGCCTGCAGCTCGCCAAGTCTGTGCAGCATTTGAGCCACGGACCACCATTTGATGACATTTAGCCTCTCAGACCCTGTAAGGGTCCATTTGGTTGACTTTCAATGGGGTATTTTGTCTAAGTTTATTGCACATTACGTTGCCACCAACATTCTAATGCTAACATGCTAACATGCTAATACTAACATGCTAATGCTAACATGCTAATGCTAACATGCTAACATGCTAAAATGCTAATGCTAACATGCTAATGCTAATATGCTAATGCTAACATGCTAATGCTAACATGCTAATGCTAACATGCTAAAATGCTAATGCTAACATGCTAATGCTAATATGCTAATGCTAACATGCTAATGCTAACATGCTAAAATGCTAATGCTAACATGCTAATGCTAATATGCTAATGCTAACATGCTAATGCTAACATGCTAATGCTAACATGCTAACATGCTAACATGCTAACATGCTAATGCTAACATGCTAACATGCTAACGCTAACATGCTAACATGCTAACATGCTAACATGCTAATGCTAACATGCTAACATGCTAATGCTAACATGCTAATGCTAACATGCTAACATGCTAATGCTAACATGCTAACATGCTAATATGCTAATGCTAACATGCTAACATGCTAATGCTAACATGCTAACATGCTAACATGCTAATGCTAACATGCTAACATGCTAATGCTAACATGCTAACATGCTAATGCTAATATGCTAACATGCTAATATGCTAACATGCTAACATGCTAATGCTAACATGCTAATATGCTAACATGCTAATGCTAACATGCTAACATGCTAATATGCTAATGCTAACATGCTAACATGCTAATGCTAACATGCTAACATGCTAACATGCTAATGCTAACATGCTAACATGCTAATGCTAACATGCTAACATGCTAATGCTAATATGCTAACATGCTAATATGCTAACATGCTAACATGCTAATGCTAACATGCTAATATGCTAACATGCTAATGCTAACATGCTAATATGCTAATGCTAACATGCTAACATGCTAACATGCTAATGCTAACATGCTAATGCTAACATGCTAATATGCTAATGCTAACATGCTAATGCAAACATGCTAACATGCTAATGCTAACATGCTAACATGCTAATGCTAACATGCTAACATGCTAATGCTAACATGCTAACATGCTAATGCTAACATGCTAATGCTAACATGCTAAGGGGTCCATTTGGTTTCGCTCAGGGGGGCGGCCCGGTTCTGGCGAGCCGCCCCGCATCCGAAACGGTTGAGAAATGACAGAGTTACGTGTTTCCCCGAATTTCTCTATTGACTTTCAATGTGTGTGTGCGTGCACATGTGTGCATGTGCGTGCATGTGCATGTGTGCGCGCGTGTGCGAGAGTTGGTCAGGTGACCTTGAATCATTAACAAAGTATCATTTTCACCTGGGCTAGTCTATGCAATGCAAACAGTATTGAAAGGTAAAGCACACTGACTCTCTATGAGAGATCGTATGTCCGAACAAATTGCTCTATCGCAAAAAGTAAAAGTCGAATGCGATTTTTGTTTTCACCGTGAGTGACCCGAGGCATTGAGGTACGCCGTGTGCTATCGTGGCATTGGTACGATGAAAAACGTGGTTATAAGAGCGAGTTAAGAATTGTGCTTGTGATGAAAAAATTGCTGAGTCATTCAGGCAGTTAACATGGAGTTTTTGACACATTATGATGGTACACCTGTCGCTTTCAGAGCTGTAGTTCACGTACTGTATGTATCTGGGCTTTGGTTGTGACATTGGGTGAAAGAGGACGAGTGTGGCTACAAAATTACCGAAACCCATGCGTGTAAAGTGAATATTTTGGCCGTGAGGACGATTTGTTCGGAGAATTTCGGTATAGTCTTCACATTGGCTTCTCACTCTGATCCGCTCTCTCTCTGGGCGTGCGACACTCTGAGTCGAGAATATTGCTCAGACCACACACACTTTGAACTGCGATAGCGGGCAAACCGTGCAACGTATTCGAATTCCGTCTGAACCACCACAAAGTCGATGGCCTCGTGTGCTGTTTGACGTTCGAATCGTGTTTCTACGTACCAGTATGCCAGAGCAATGTGGCTCCAAAGTAACGTGTCGTTTTCTGTTTTCACCCGCGTCTCCCCATCGACTTTGAATGGGGCATTTTTCGCGTCGTTTATTGCGAATTACGTGGGCACGGTAACACGAATCGGAAAGAAAAGCACAAGCACACCATTCCCGGCCGAGCCGCACGTTTTGATGTATATATTGCGGGGCTTTGGCAAACCGTGCGGCCGGCCATAGACGTCGAAGTTTCGCGTATTGATGATGATGATAATTATTAAGTATGCGTTTTAGATTTCAACCTGTGTTTCTGCCATTGCATGGCAGGCACCCAGAATAAATAATAACACAACACTACTAACTATAATATCAACAGTACAGAGAACAGTACAGTACAGTACATCAGAATATTAATCCATGTAATAATAATAATAACTAGAAACAAATTTCAGGAAATTTGACTGGGTGCCTGCAGCTCGCCAAGTCTGTGCAGCATTTGAGCCACGGACCACCATTTGATGACATTTAGCCTCTCAGACCCTGTAAGGGTCCATTTGGTTGACTTTCAATGGGGTATTTTGTCTAAGTTTATTGCACATTACGTTGCCACCAACATTCTAATGCTAACATGCTAACATGCTAATACTAACATGCTAATGCTAACATGCTAATGCTAACATGCTAACATGCTAAAATGCTAATGCTAACATGCTAATGCTAATATGCTAATGCTAACATGCTAATGCTAACATGCTAATGCTAACATGCTAAAATGCTAATGCTAACATGCTAATGCTAATATGCTAATGCTAACATGCTAATGCTAACATGCTAAAATGCTAATGCTAACATGCTAATGCTAATATGCTAATGCTAACATGCTAATGCTAACATGCTAATGCTAACATGCTAACATGCTAACATGCTAACATGCTAATGCTAACATGCTAACATGCTAACGCTAACATGCTAACATGCTAACATGCTAACATGCTAATGCTAACATGCTAACATGCTAATGCTAACATGCTAATGCTAACATGCTAACATGCTAATGCTAACATGCTAACATGCTAATATGCTAATGCTAACATGCTAACATGCTAATGCTAACATGCTAACATGCTAACATGCTAATGCTAACATGCTAACATGCTAATGCTAACATGCTAACATGCTAATGCTAATATGCTAACATGCTAATATGCTAACATGCTAACATGCTAATGCTAACATGCTAATATGCTAACATGCTAATGCTAACATGCTAACATGCTAATATGCTAATGCTAACATGCTAACATGCTAATGCTAACATGCTAACATGCTAACATGCTAACATGTTAATGCTAACATGCTAACATGCTAATGCTAACATGCTAACATGCTAATGCTAATATGCTAACATGCTAATATGCTAACATGCTAACATGCTAATGCTAACATGCTAATATGCTAACATGCTAATGCTAACATGCTAATATGCTAATGCTAACATGCTAACATGCTAACATGCTAATGCTAACATGCTAATGCTAACATGCTAATATGCTAATGCTAACATGCTAATGCAAACATGCTAACATGCTAATGCTAACATGCTAACATGCTAATGCTAACATGCTAACATGCTAATGCTAACATGCTAACATGCTAATGCTAACATGCTAATGCTAACATGCTAAGGGGTCCATTTGGTTTCGCTCAGGGGGGCGGCCCGGTTCTGGCGAGCCGCCCCGCATCCGAAACGGTTGAGAAATGACAGAGTTACGTGTTTCCCCGAATTTCTCTATTGACTTTCAATGTGTGTGTGCGTGCACATGTGTGCATGTGCGTGCATGTGCATGTGTGCGCGCGTGTGCGAGAGTTGGTCAGGTGACCTTGAATCATTAACAAAGTATCATTTTCACCTGGGCTAGTCTATGCAATGCAAACAGTATTGAAAGGTAAAGCACACTGACTCTCTATGAGAGATCGTATGTCCGAACAAATTGCTCTATCGCAAAAAGTAAAAGTCGAATGCGATTTTTGTTTTCACCGTGAGTGACCCGAGGCATTGAGGTACGCCGTGTGCTATCGTGGCATTGGTACGATGAAAAACGTGGTTATAAGAGCGAGTTAAGAATTGTGCTTGTGATGAAAAAATTGCTGAGTCATTCAGGCAGTTAACATGGAGTTTTTGACACATTATGATGGTACACCTGTCGCTTTCAGAGCTGTAGTTCACGTACTGTATGTATCTGGGCTTTGGTTGTGACATTGGGTGAAAGAGGACGAGTGTGGCTACAAAATTACCGAAACCCATGCGTGTAAAGTGAATATTTTGGCCGTGAGGACGATTTGTTCGGAGAATTTCGGTATAGTCTTCACATTGGCTTCTCACTCTGATCCGCTCTCTCTCTGGGCGTGCGACACTCTGAGTCGAGAATATTGCTCAGACCACACACACTTTGAACTGCGATAGCGGGCAAACCGTGCAACGTATTCGAATTCCGTCTGAACCACCACAAAGTCGATGGCCTCGTGTGCTGTTTGACGTTCGAATCGTGTTTCTACGTACCAGTATGCCAGAGCAATGTGGCTCCAAAGTAACGTGTCGTTTTCTGTTTTTCCACGCGTTTCCCCATCGACTTTGAATGGGGCATTTTTCGCGTCGTTTATTGCGAATTACGTGGGCACGGTAACACGAATCGGAAAGAAAAGCACAAGCACACCATTCCCGACCGAGCCGCACGTTTTGATGTATATATTGCGGGGCTTTGGCAAACCGTGCGGCCGGCCGTAGACGTCGAAGTTTCGCGTATTGATTATAATAATTATTAAGTATGCGTTTTAGATTTCAACCTGTGTTTCTGCCATTGCATGGCAGGCACCCAGAACTAGAAACAAATTTCAGGAAATTTGACTGGGTGCCTGCAGCTCGCCAAGTCTGTGCAGCATTTGAGCCACGGACCACCATTTGATGACATTTAGCCTCTCAGACCCTGTAAGGGTCCATTTGGTTGACTTTCAATGGGGTATTTTGTCTAAGTTTATTGCACATTACGTTGCCACCAACATTCTAATGCTAACATGCTAACATGCTAATACTAACATGCTAATGCTAACATGCTAATGCTAACATGCTAACATGCTAAAATGCTAATGCTAACATGCTAATGCTAATATGCTAATGCTAACATGCTAATGCTAACATGCTAATGCTAACATGCTAAAATGCTAATGCTAACATGCTAATGCTAATATGCTAATGCTAACATGCTAATGCTAACATGCTAAAATGCTAATGCTAACATGCTAATGCTAATATGCTAATGCTAACATGCTAATGCTAACATGCTAATGCTAACATGCTAACATGCTAACATGCTAACATGCTAATGCTAACATGCTAACATGCTAACGCTAACATGCTAACATGCTAACATGCTAACATGCTAATGCTAACATGCTAACATGCTAATGCTAACATGCTAATGCTAACATGCTAACATGCTAATGCTAACATGCTAACATGCTAATATGCTAATGCTAACATGCTAACATGCTAATGCTAACATGCTAACATGCTAACATGCTAATGCTAACATGCTAACATGCTAATGCTAACATGCTAACATGCTAATGCTAATATGCTAACATGCTAATATGCTAACATGCTAACATGCTAATGCTAACATGCTAATATGCTAACATGCTAATGCTAACATGCTAACATGCTAATATGCTAATGCTAACATGCTAACATGCTAATGCTAACATGCTAACATGCTAACATGCTAATGCTAACATGCTAACATGCTAATGCTAACATGCTAACATGCTAATGCTAATATGCTAACATGCTAATATGCTAACATGCTAACATGCTAATGCTAACATGCTAATATGCTAACATGCTAATGCTAACATGCTAATATGCTAATGCTAACATGCTAACATGCTAACATGCTAATGCTAACATGCTAATGCTAACATGCTAATATGCTAATGCTAACATGCTAATGCAAACATGCTAACATGCTAATGCTAACATGCTAACATGCTAATGCTAACATGCTAACATGCTAATGCTAACATGCTAACATGCTAATGCTAACATGCTAATGCTAACATGCTAAGGGGTCCATTTGGTTTCGCTCAGGGGGGCGGCCCGGTTCTGGCGAGCCGCCCCGCATCCGAAACGGTTGAGAAATGACAGAGTTACGTGTTTCCCCGAATTTCTCTATTGACTTTCAATGTGTGTGTGCGTGCACATGTGTGCATGTGCGTGCATGTGCATGTGTGCGCGCGTGTGCGAGAGTTGGTCAGGTGACCTTGAATCATTAACAAAGTATCATTTTCACCTGGGCTAGTCTATGCAATGCAAACAGTATTGAAAGGTAAAGCACACTGACTCTCTATGAGAGATCGTATGTCCGAACAAATTGCTCTATCGCAAAAAGTAAAAGTCGAATGCGATTTTTGTTTTCACCGTGAGTGACCCGAGGCATTGAGGTACGCCGTGTGCTATCGTGGCATTGGTACGATGAAAAACGTGGTTATAAGAGCGAGTTAAGAATTGTGCTTGTGATGAAAAAATTGCTGAGTCATTCAGGCAGTTAACATGGAGTTTTTGACACATTATGATGGTACACCTGTCGCTTTCAGAGCTGTAGTTCACGTACTGTATGTATCTGGGCTTTGGTTGTGACATTGGGTGAAAGAGGACGAGTGTGGCTACAAAATTACCGAAACCCATGCGTGTAAAGTGAATATTTTGGCCGTGAGGACGATTTGTTCGGAGAATTTCGGTATAGTCTTCACATTGGCTTCTCACTCTGATCCGCTCTCTCTCTGGGCGTGCGACACTCTGAGTCGAGAATATTGCTCAGACCACACACACTTTGAACTGCGATAGCGGGCAAACCGTGCAACGTATTCGAATTCCGTCTGAACCACCACAAAGTCGATGGCCTCGTGTGCTGTTTGACGTTCGAATCGTGTTTCTACGTACCAGTATGCCAGAGCAATGTGGCTCCAAAGTAACGTGTCGTTTTCTGTTTTTCCACGCGTTTCCCCATCGACTTTGAATGGGGCATTTTTCGTGTCGTTTATTGCGAATTACGTGGGCACGGTAACACGAATCGGAAAGAAAAGCACAAGCACACCATTCCCGACCGAGCCGCACGTTTTGATGTATATATTGCGGGGCTTTGGCAAACCGTGCGGCCGGCCGTAGACGTCGAAGTTTCGCGTATTGATTATAATAATTATTCTGGGTGCCTGCCATGCAATGGCAGAAACACAGGTTGAAATCTAAAACGCATACTTAATAATTATTATAATCAATACGCGAAACTTCGACGTCTACGGCCGGCCGCACGGTTTGCCAAAGCCCCGCAATATATACATCAAAACGTGCGGCTCGGCCGGGAATGGTGTGCTTGTGCTTTTCTTTCCGATTCGTGTTACCGTGCCCACGTAATTCGCAATAAACGACGCGAAAAATGCCCCATTCAAAGTCGATGGGGAAACGCGTGTAAAAACAGAAAACGACACGTTACTTTGGAGCCACATTGCTCTGGCATACTGTTACGTAGAAACACGATTTAAACGTCAAACAGCACACGAGGCCATCGACTTTGTGGTGGTTCAGACGGAATTCGAATACGTTGCACGGTTTGCCCGCTATCGCAGTTCAAAGTGTGTGTGGTCTGAGAAATATTCTCGACTCAGAGTGTCGCACGCCCAGAGAGAGAGCGGATCAGAGTGAGAAGCCAATGTGAAGACTATACCGAAATTCTCCGAACAAATCGTCCTCACGGCCAAAATATTCACTTTACACGCATGGGTTTCGGTAATTTTGTAGCCACACTCGTCCTCTTTCACCCAATGTCAAAACCATAGCACAGATACATACAGTACGTGAACTACAGCCCTGAAAGCGACAGGTGTACCATCATAATGTGTCATAAACTCCATGTTAAATGCCTGAATGAGTCAGCAATTTTTTCATCACAAGCACAATTCTTAACTCGCACTTATAACCACGTTTTTTATCGTACCAATACCACGATCGCACACGGCGTACCTCAATGCCTCGGGTCACTCACGGGGAAAACAAAAATCGCATTCAACTTTTACTTTTTGCGATAGAGCAATTTGTTCGGACATACGATCTCTCATAGAGAGTCAGTGTGCTTTACCTTTCAATACTGTTTGCATTGCATAGACTAGCCCAGGTGAAAATGATACTTTGTTAATGATTCAAGGTCACCTGACCAACTCTCGCACACACGCACATGCACACATGTGCACGCACACACACACATTGAAAGTCAATAGAGAAATTCGGGGAAACACGTAACTCTGTCATTTCTCAACCGTTTCGGACGCGGGGCGGCTCGCCAGAATCGGGCCACCCCCCTGAGCGAAACCAAATGGACCCCTTAGCATGTTAGCATTAGCATGTTAGCATGTTAGCGTTAACATGTTAGCATGTTAGCATTAGCATGTTAGCATTAGCATATTATCATGTTAGCATTAGCATGTTAGCATTAGCATGTTAGCATTAGCATGTTAGCATGTTAGCATTAGCATGTTAGCATGTTAGCATGTTAGCATGTTAGCATTAGCATGTTAGCATTAGCATGTTAGCATGTTAGCATTAGCATGTTAGCATTAGCATGTTAGCATGTTAGCATTAGCATGTTAGCATTAGCATGTTAGCATTAGCATGTTAGCATTAGCATGTTAGCATTAGCATGTTAGCATATTAGCATTAGCATGTTAGCATTAGCATGTTAGCATATTAGCATTAGCATGTTAGCATATTAGCATTAGCATGTTAGCATTAGCATGTTAGCATTAGCATGTTAGCATTAGCATATTAGCATTAGCATGTTATCATTAGCATGTTAGCATTAGCATGTTAGCATGTTAGCATGTTAGCATTAGCATGTTAGCATTAGCATGTTAGCATGCTAGCATTAGCATATTAGCATTAGCATGTTAGCATTAGCATGTTAGCATGTTAGCATTAGCATGTTAGCATATTAGCATTAGCATGTTAGCATTAGCATGTTAGCATTAGCATGTTAGCATTAGCATGTTAGCATTAGCATGTTAGCATGTTAGCATTAGCATGTTAGCATGTTAGCATTAGCATGTTAGCATTAGCATGTTGGCATTAGCATTAGCATGTTGGCATTAGCATTTTAGCATGTTAGCATTAGCATATTAGCATTAGCATGTTAGCATGTTAGCATTAGCATATTAGCATTATCATGTTAGCATGTTAGCATTAGCATGTTAGCATTAGCATGTTAGCATGTTAGCATTTTAGCATGTTAGCATTAGCATGTTAGCATTAGCATGTTAGCATATTAGCATTAGCATGTTAGCATATTAGCATTAGCATGTTAGCATGTTAGCATTAGCATGTTAGCATTAGCATGTTAGCATGTTAGCATTAGCATGTTAGCATGTTAGCATTAGCATGTTAGCATGTTAGCATGTTAGCATTAGCATGTTAGCATTAGCATGTTAGCATGTTAGCATTAGCATGTTAGCATTAGCATGTTAGCATTAGCATGTTAGCATGTTAGCATTAGCATGTTAGCATTAGCATGTTAGCATATTAGCATTAGCATGTTAGCATTAGCATGTTAGCATTAGCATGTTAGCATTAGCATGTTAGCATATTAGCATTATCATGTTAGCATGTTAGCATTAGCATGTTAGCATTAGCATGTTAGCATGTTAGCATTTTAGCATGTTAGCATTAGCATGTTAGCATTAGCATGTTAGCATATTAGCATTAGCATGTTAGCATATTAGCATTAGCATGTTAGCATGTTAGCATTAGCATGTTAGCATTAGCATGTTAGCATGTTAGCATTAGCATGTTAGCATGTTAGCATTAGCATGTTAGCATGTTAGCATGTTAGCATTAGCATGTTAGCATTAGCATGTTAGCATGTTAGCATTAGCATGTTAGCATTAGCATGTTAGCATTAGCATGTTAGCATGTTAGCATTAGCATGTTAGCATTAGCATGTTAGCATATTAGCATTAGCATGTTAGCATTAGCATGTTAGCATTAGCATGTTAGCATTAGCATGTTAGCATATTAGCATTAGCATGTTAGCATTAGCATGTTAGCATGTTAGCATTAGCATGTTAGCATTAGCATGTTAGCATTAACATGTTAGCATTAGCATGTTAGCATTAGCATGTTAGCATGTTAGCATTAGCATGTTAGCATTAGCATGTTACCATGTTAGCATGTTAGCATTTTAGCATGTTAGCATTAGCATTTTAGCATGTTAGCATGTTAGCATTAGCATGTTAGCATTAGCATATTAGCATTATCATGTTAGCATGTTAGCATTAGCATGTTAGCATTAGCATGTTAGCATTAGCATATTAGCATTAGCATGTTAGCATGTTAGCATGTTAGCATTAGCATGTTAGCATTAGCATGTTAGCATTAGCATGTTAGCATTAGCATGTTAGCATTAGCATGTTAGCATGCTAGCATTAGCATATTAGCATTAGCATGTTAGCATTAGCATGTTAGCATGTTAGCATTAGCATGTTAGCATATTAGCATTAGCATGTTAGCATTAGCATGTTAGCATTAGCATGTTAGCATTAGCATGTTAGCATTAGCATGTTAGCATGTTAGCATTAGCATGTTAGCATGTTAGCATTAGCATGTTAGCATTAGCATGTTGGCATTAGCATTAGCATGTTGGCATTAGCATTTTAGCATGTTAGCATTAGCATATTAGCATTAGCATGTTAGCATGTTAGCATTAGCATATTAGCATTATCATGTTAGCATGTTAGCATTAGCATGTTAGCATTAGCATGTTAGCATGTTAGCATTTTAGCATGTTAGCATTAGCATGTTAGCATTAGCATGTTAGCATATTAGCATTAGCATGTTAGCATATTAGCATTAGCATGTTAGCATGTTAGCATTAGCATGTTAGCATTAGCATGTTAGCATGTTAGCATTAGCATGTTAGCATGTTAGCATTAGCATGTTAGCATGTTAGCATGTTAGCATTAGCATGTTAGCATTAGCATGTTAGCATGTTAGCATTAGCATGTTAGCATTAGCATGTTAGCATTAGCATGTTAGCATGTTAGCATTAGCATGTTAGCATTAGCATGTTAGCATATTAGCATTAGCATGTTAGCATTAGCATGTTAGCATTAGCATGTTAGCATTAGCATGTTAGCATATTAGCATTATCATGTTAGCATGTTAGCATTAGCATGTTAGCATTAGCATGTTAGCATGTTAGCATTTTAGCATGTTAGCATTAGCATGTTAGCATTAGCATGTTAGCATATTAGCATTAGCATGTTAGCATATTAGCATTAGCATGTTAGCATGTTAGCATTAGCATGTTAGCATTAGCATGTTAGCATTAGCATGTTAGCATGTTAGCATTAGCATGTTAGCATGTTAGCATGTTAGCATTAGCATGTTAGCATTAGCATGTTAGCATGTTAGCATTAGCATGTTAGCATTAGCATGTTAGCATTAGCATGTTAGCATGTTAGCATTAGCATGTTAGCATTAGCATGTTAGCATATTAGCATTAGCATGTTAGCATTAGCATGTTAGCATTAGCATGTTAGCATTAGCATGTTAGCATATTAGCATTAGCATGTTAGCATTAGCATGTTAGCATGTTAGCATTAGCATGTTAGCATTAGCATGTTAGCATTAACATGTTAGCATTAGCATGTTAGCATTAGCATGTTAGCATGTTAGCATTAGCATGTTAGCATTAGCATGTTACCATGTTAGCATGTTAGCATTTTAGCATGTTAGCATTAGCATTTTAGCATGTTAGCATGTTAGCATTAGCATGTTAGCATTAGCATATTAGCATTATCATGTTAGCATGTTAGCATTAGCATGTTAGCATTAGCATGTTAGCATTAGCATATTAGCATTAGCATGTTAGCATGTTAGCATGTTAGCATTAGCATGTTAGCATTAGCATGTTAGCATGCTAGCATTAGCATATTAGCATTAGCATGTTAGCATTAGCATGTTAGCATGTTAGCATTAGCATGTTAGCATATTAGCATTAGCATGTTAGCATTAGCATATTAGCATTAGCATGTTAGCATTAGCATGTTAGCATTAGCATGTTAGCATTAGCATGTTAGCATGTTAGCATTAGCATGTTAGCATGTTAGCATTAGCATGTTAGCATTAGCATGTTGGCATTAGCATTAGCATGTTGGCATTAGCATTTTAGCATGTTAGCATTAGCATATTAGCATTAGCATGTTAGCATGTTAGCATTAGCATATTAGCATTATCATGTTAGCATGTTAGCATTAGCATGTTAGCATTAGCATGTTAGCATTTTAGCATGTTAGCATTAGCATGTTAGCATTAGCATGTTAGCATATTAGCATTAGCATGTTAGCATATTAGCATTAGCATGTTAGCATGTTAGCATTAGCATGTTAGCATTAGCATGTTAGCATGTTAGCATTAGCATGTTAGCATGTTAGCATTAGCATGTTAGCATGTTAGCATGTTAGCATTAGCATGTTAGCATTAGCATGTTAGCATGTTAGCATTAGCATGTTAGCATTAGCATGTTAGCATTAGCATGTTAGCATGTTAGCATTAGCATGTTAGCATTAGCATGTTAGCATTAGCATGTTAGCATTAGCATGTTAGCATTAGCATGTTAGCATGTTAGCATATTAGCATTAGCATGTTAGCATTAGCATGTTAGCATTAGCATGTTAGCATTAGCATGTTAGCATATTAGCATTAGCATGTTAGCATGTTAGCATTAGCATGTTAGCATGTTAGCATTAGCATGTTAGCATTAGCATGTTAGCATTAGCATGTTAGCATGTTAGCATTAACATGTTAGCATTAGCATGTTAGCATTAGCATGTTAGCATGTTAGCATTAGCATGTTAGCATTAGCATGTTACCATGTTAGCATGTTAGCATTTTAGCATGTTAGCATTAGCATTTTAGCATGTTAGCATGTTAGCATTAGCATGTTAGCATTAGCATATTAGCATTATCATGTTAGCATGTTAGCATTAGCATGTTAGCTTTAGCATGTTAGCATGTTAGCATTTTAGCATGTTAGCATTAGCATGTTAGCATTAGCATGTTAGCATATTAGCATTAGCATGTTAGCATATTAGCATTTTAGCATGTTAGCATTAGCATATTAGCATTAGCATGTTAGCATTAGCATGTTAGCATGTTAGCATTAGCATGTTAGCATTAGCATGTTAGCATGTTAGCATTAGCATGTTAGCATGTTAGCATTAGCATGTTAGCATGTTAGCATGTTAGCATTAGCATGTTAGCATTAGCATGTTAGCATGTTAGCATTAGCATGTTAGCATTAGCATGTTAGCATTAGCATGTTAGCATGTTAGCATTAGCATGTTAGCATTAGCATGTTAGCATGTTAGCATTAGCATGTTAGCATTAGCATGTTAGCATTAGCATGTTAGCATTAGCATGTTAGCATTAGCATGTTAGCATATTAGCATTAGCATGTTAGCATTAGCATGTTAGCATTAGCATGTTAGCATATTAGCATTAGCATGTTAGCATTAGCATGTTAGCATTAGCATGTTAGCATATTAGCATTAGCATGTTAGCATTAGCATGTTAGCATTAGCATGTTAGCATTAGCATATTAGCATTAGCATGTTATCATTAGCATGTTAGCATTAGCATGTTAGCATGTTAGCATGTTAGCATTAGCATGTTAGCATTAGCATGTTAGCATTAGCATGTTAGCATGCTAGCATTAGCATGTTAGCATTAGCATGTTAGCATTAGCATGTTAGCATGTTAGCATTAGCATGTTAGCATATTAGCCGTGTAATAATTATTAAGTATGCGTTTTAGATTTCAACCTGTGTTTCTGCCATTGCATGGCAGGCACCCAGAATAATTATTATCAATACGCGAAACTTCGACGTCTACGGCCGGCCGCACGGTTTGCCAAAGCCCCGCAATATATACATCAAAACGTGCGGCTCGGCCGGGAATGGTGTGCTTGTGCTTTTCTTTCCGATTCGTGTTACCGTGCCGACGTAATTCGCAATAAACGACGCGAAAATGCCCCATTCAAAGTCGATGGGGAGACGCGGGTAAAAACAGAAAACGACACGTTACTTTGGAGCCACATTGCTCGGGCATACTGTTACGTAGAAACACGATTTAAACGTCAAACAGCACACGAGGCCATCGACTTTGTGGTGGTTCAGACGGAATTCGAATACGTTGCACGGTTTGCCCGCTATCGCAGTTCAAAGTGTGTGTGGTCTGAGCAATATTCTCGACTCAGAGTGTCGCACGCCCAGAGAGAGAGCGGATCAGAGTGAGAAGCCAATGTGAAGACTATACCGAAATTCTCCGAACAAATCGTCCTCACGGCCAAAATATTCACTTTACACGCATGGGTTTCGGTAATCTTGTAGCCACACTCGTCCTCTTTCACCCAATGTCACAACCATAGCCCAGATACATACAGTACGTGAACTACAGCCCTGAAAGCGACAGGTGTACCATCATAATGTGTCATAAACTCCATGTTAAATGCCTGAATGAGTCAGCAATTTTTTCATCACAAGCACAATTCTTAACTCGCTCTTATAACCACGTTTTTTATCGTACCAATACCACGATCGCACACGGCGTACCTCAATGCCTCGGGTCACTCACGGTGAAAACAAAAATCGCATTCGACTTTTACTTTTTGCGATAGAGCAATTTGTTCGGACATACGTTCTGTCATAGAGAGTCACTGTGCTTTTAACTTTCAATACTGTTTGCATTGCATAGACTAGCCCAGGTGAAAATGATACTTTGTTAATGATTCAAGGTCACCTGACCAACTCTCACACACGCGCGCGCACACACGCACATGCACGCACATGCACACATGTGCACGCACACACACACATTGAAAGTCAATAGAGAAATTCGGGGAAACACGTAACTCTGTCATTTCTCAACCGTTTCGGACGCAGGGCGGCTCGCCAGAACCGGGCCGCCCCCCTGAGCGAAACCAAATGGACCCCTTAGCATGTTAGCATTAGCATGTTAGCATTAGCATGTTAGCATTAGCATGTTAGCATTAGCATGTTAGCATATTAGCATGTTAGCATTAGCATGTTAGCATTAGCATGTTAACATGTTAGCATTAGCATGTTAGCATTAGCATGTTAGCATTAGCATGTTAGCATTAGCATGTTAGCATGTTAGCATTAACATGTTAGCATTTTAGCATGTTAGCATTAGCATGTTAGCATTAGCATGTTAACATGTTAGCATTAGCATGTTAGCATTAGCATGTTAACATGTTAGCATGTTAGCATTTTAGCATGTTAGCATTAGCATTTTAGCATGTTAGCATGTTAGCATTAGCATGTTAGCATTAGCATATTAGCATTATCATGTTAGCATGTTAGCATTAGCATGTTAGCATGTAAGCATTAGCATGTTAGCATTAGCATGTTAGCATTAGCATTTTAGCATGTTAGCATTAGCATATTAGCATTAGCATGTTAGCATTAGCATGTTAGCATGTTAGCATTAGCATGTTAGCATTAGCATTAGCATGTTAGCATTAGCATGTTAGCATTAGCATGTTAGCATTAGCATGTTAGCATGTTAGCATTAGCATGTTAGCATTAGCATGTTAGCATTAGCATGTTAGCATGTTAGCATTAGCATGTTAGCATTAGCATGTTAGCATGTTAGCATGTTGACATTAGCATGTTAGCATTAGCATGTTAGCATGTTAGCATTAGCATGTTAGCATTAGCATGTTAGCATGTTAGCATGTTAGCATTAGCATGTTAGCATTAGCATGTTAGCATGTTAGCATTAGCATGTTAGCATGTTAGCATGTTAGCATGTTAGCATTAGCATGTTAGCATTAGCATGTTAGCATGTTAGCATTAGCATGTTAGCATTAGCATGTTAGCATGTTAGCATTAGCATGTTAGCATGTTAGCATTAGCATGTTAGCATGTTAGCATTAGCATGTTAGCATTAGCATGTTAGCATGTTAGCATTAGCATGTTAGCATGTTAGCATTAGCATGTTAGCATGTTAGCATTAGCATGTTAGCATATTAGCATTAGCATGTTAGCATTAGCATGTTAGCATTAGCATTAGCATGTTAGCATTAGCATGTTAGCATGTTAGCATTAGCATGTTAGCATTAGCATGTTAGCATTAGCATGTTAGCATTAGCATGTTAGCATTAGCATGTTAGCATTAGCATGTTAGCGTTAGCATGTTAGCATGTTAGCATTAGCCTGTTAGCATTAGCATGTTAGCATTAGCATGTTAGCATGTTAGCATTAGCATATTAGCATGTTAGCATGTTAGCATTAACATGTTAGCATGTTAGCATTAGCATGTTAGCATGTTAGCATTAGCATATTAGCATTAGCATATTAGCATGTTAGCATGTTAGCATTAACATGTTAGCATGTTAGCATTAGCATGTTAGCATGTTAGCATTAGCATATTAGCATGTTAGCATTAGCATATTAGCATTAGCATGTTAGCATTAGAATTTTAGCATGTTAGCATGTTAGCATTAGCATGTTAGCATTAGCATGTTAGTATTAGAATGTTGGTGGCAACGTAATGTGCAATAAACTTAGACAAAATACCCCATTGAAAGTCAACCAAATGGACCCTTACAGGGTCTGAGAGGCTAAATGTCATCAAATGGTGGTCCGTGGCTCAAATGCTGCACAGACTTGGCGAGCTGCAGGCACCCAGTCAAATTTCCTGAAATTTGTTTCTAGTTATTATTAGTATTATTAGTATTATTCTGGGTGCCTGCCATGCAATGGCAGAAACACAGGTTGAAATCTAAAACGCATACTTAATCGTAGTAATAATAATAATCAATACGCGAAACTTCGACGTCTATGGCCGGCCGCACGGTTTGCCAAAGCCCCGCAATATATACATCAAAACGTGCGGCTCGGCCGGGAATGGTGTGCTTGTGCTTTTCTTTCCGATTCGTGTTACCGTGCCCACGTAATTCGCAATAAACGACGCGAAAAATGCCCCATTCAAAGTCGATGGGGAGACGCGGGTAAAAACAGAAAACGACACGTTACTTTGGAGCCACATTGCTCTGGCATACTGTTACGTAGAAACACGATTTAAACGTCAAACAGCACACGAGGCCATCGACTTTGTGGTGGTTCAGACGGAATTCGAATACGTTGCACGGTTTGCCCGCTATCGCAGTTCAAAGTGTGTGTGGTCTGAGCAATATTCTCGACTCAGAGTGTCGCACGCCCAGAGAGAGAGCGGATCAGAGTGAGAAGCCAATGTGAAGACTATACCGAAATTCTCCGAACAAATCGTCCTCACGGCCAAAATATTCACTTTACACGCATGGGTTTCGGTAATTTTGTAGCCACACTCGTCCTCTTTCACCCAATGTCAAAACCATAGCACAGATACATGCAGTACGTGAACTACAGCCCTGAAAGCGACAGGTGTACCATCATAATGTGTCATAAACTCCATGTTAAATGCCTGAATGAGTCAGCAATTTTTTCATCACAAGCACAATTCTTAACTCGCACTTATAACCACGTTTTTTATCGTACCAATACCACGATCGCACACGGCGTACCTCAATGCCTCGGGTCACTCACGGTGAAAACAAAAATCGCATTCGACTTTTACTTTTTGCGATAGAGCAATTTGTTCGGACATACGCTCTCTCATAGAGAGTCAGTGTGCTTTTACCTTTCAATACTGTTTGCATTGCATAGACTAGCCCAGGTGAAAATGATACTTTGTTAATGATTCAAGGTCACCTGACCAACTCTCACACACGCGCGCACACACGCACATGCACGCACATGCACACATGTGCACGCACACACACACATTGAAAGTCAATAGAGAAATTCGGGGAAACACGTAACTCTGTCATTTCTCAACCGTTTCGGACGCGGGGCGGCTCGCCAGAACCGGGCCGCCCCCCTGAGCGAAACCAAATGGACCCCTTAGCATGTTAGCATTAGCATGTTAGCATTAGCATGTTAGCATGTTAACATTAACATGTTAGCATGTTAGCATTAGCATATTATCATGTTAGCATTAGCATGTTAGCATGTTAGCATTAGCATGTTAGCATTAGCATGTTAGCATTAGCATGTTAGCATGTTAGCATTAGCATGTTAGCATGTTAGCATTAGCATGTTAGCATTAGCATGTTAGCATTAGCATGTTAGCATGTTAGCATTAGCATGTTAGCATGTTAGCATTAGCATGTTAGCATGTTAGCATTAGCATGTTAGCATTAGCATGTTAGCATGTTAGCATGTTAGCATTAGCATGTTAGCATGTTAGCATTAGCATGTTAACATGTTAGCATTAGCATGTTAGCATTAGCATGTTAGCATTAGCATGTTAGCATGTTAGCATTAGCATGTTAGCATGTTAGCATTAGCATGTTAGCATGTTAGCATGTTAGCATTAGCATGTTAGCATTA
This sequence comes from Electrona antarctica, assembly GCF_951216825.1. Lineage (NCBI taxonomy): Eukaryota > Metazoa > Chordata > Actinopteri > Myctophiformes > Myctophidae > Electrona > Electrona antarctica. Next base: position 9,789 of record NW_027637391.1, on the reverse strand, counting down.
GCATGTTAGCATGTTAGCATTAGCATGTTATCATTAGCATGTTAGCATTAGCATTTTAGCATGTTAGCATGTTAGCATTAGCATGTTAGCATTAGCATGTTAGCATGTTAGCATTAGCATGTTATCATTAACATGTTAGCATTAGCATTTTAGCATGTTAGCATTAGCATGTTAGCATTAGCATGTTAGTATTAGCATGTTAACATGTTAGCATTAGAATGTTGGTGGCAACGTAATGTGCAATAAACTTAGACAAAATACCCCATTGAAAGTCAACCAAATGGACCCTTACAGGGTCTGAGAGGCTAAATGTCATCAAATGGTGGTCCGTGGCTCAAATGCTGCACAGACTTGGCGATCTGTAGGCACCCAGTCAAATTTCCTGAAATTTGTTTCTAGTTAAGTATGCGTTTTAGATTTCAACCTTAATGTATTAATTCTTCTATTAGCTTATCGGAATTGGCTTATTTTTATGGAAAAGAATAAGCACTATATGCCAACAGCTTACCGCTTCACACTGTCTGTCCCAGGTACGACAGACGTCTTGGAAGGCTTGGCCCTGAACCGTCCCGCTGTGACTCTGTCCTTGTGGCGGGGGGAGTAGGAGACTGCTGCCTTGTCACCCTCTGGAAGCTTTTCCCAGAGGGCCAGTATCTCCTCCTCCTTCGCCAGCGTCACAGCATGCTGGTGTCGCAGCTTCACCAGACTGACAGCCAGGCGGACGACATGCTGGTAACCCATGGCTCCATCAGGACCCATGGCATCCTAAACAAAAATAGAAACAAAAAAGGGAAATTGTAAAGTTGTTAATATGTTCCACATACGGAGTCGTTCCTACTCAACAATTATGATGCTGTGTACAATACATACGTCGTCCGGCTCCCCAGCTGGCCCAGGTGTGCCTTCATCCTGGGGAGCAGCCTGGCTGTCAGGGACAGCGCGCTGCTCGGCTGGCCCAGGTGTGGCATCATCCTCATCCTGGGGAGCGGCCTGGCTGTCAGGGACGGTCCCTTGCTCGGCTGGTCCGGGCAGTGGCGTGTCGGCAGGGTCCGACTGGGTCGGCGTAGGCGCTACGGTGGTGGAAGACGGGGCTGCCGGGCGGGCAATGGGTGGCAGCGTTTCCTCCAGGCTGTATAGGGACAGGGTGGGGTCGTTGTCCACCGACGCCGCGTCCTCAAAGCCCTCGTCCTCCACCTCGTAGTCCTCGTCGCCGATCCCATCCGGAACATCGGGGTCCCTGCCGACGTCCAGGTGCAGCACTGCCTCTGTCTGGGAGTATAGGTACTCTAGCCCTATCAGTTCACCTGTATACTCTCCAGGCAGAGGGTAGTCCACTTCCAGCTTGAGTCCCAGGACCTCCTGACTCAGCTGGTTGTGGTAGTGCTGCATCTGGCCACTGTAGCAGATCTCAGAAACGCCATCCATGTCCAGTGATGCTGCCATGCGGTCGTCATTCCACCGCGCCAACCCCTCTACCAGATACGCCTGGAAGTGCAGGGCGTTTGCACTTGTACCTAAAACATGACAGGTAAAAAAGACGTTACAGACACGCACGCACGCACGCACGCACGCCTTCCCCACTCTCTTGTACTAGATACTCACCAGGGATAAAGCGGTTGAGGTGCAGGTGGAATGACTCCAACGACGTTGTCCCGCGGGCGCATCTGAAGACGGGCAGCACGACTCCCCCCTTGGTCAGCTCACCCGTCTTCCTGTAGAGTTGCACCTCCACAGGGTCCTGGATGCACTCTATGTGGCGTTTCTGAGACTGCCAAATCTCCTGCATTTTTGCACGGTCCAGCAGCGGGACCCCCATGGTGTCTGTCGCGTCCTTGAACGCCTCCAGCAGCTCCTCAAAGAGACGCACGGTCTCCTGTGTCCCGCGCGTGCGGCGACGACAGTGCCGTGCAAGCTCTTTGGGGGTGAGGCTGCTGGAGACCTGCAAGTAAGTATGTATGTAAGTTAGTAAAGTTAATTTGTAGAGCACCTTAGAGTCACAAAGTGCTTCACAATACAAATAGAACATGTCAATAATAATAAAAAGAGAGAGAAAAAAGAAAACTCGACCAATCAGCCGGTGGGTGAAATTAAAAACAAACCAATACAATAGAGTATGTTACAGTATATGTTACAACACAACATGAAATGGGGCTATGAAAAGGCCTGTTAAGACTTTTCAAAAATAGCAGACCTACAAGCTCGTAGCGCGCCACCGAGTGGCGCGCTACGAGCTTGTAGGTCTGCTATTTTTCAATAGCGAAAGTATATTATATAGAAAGGGAGATCATTCACCTGGGCGTAGGACGGACTGACCCCCCGCTGCTTCTCCACCAGCTCCGACCGCTTGGCCTGTCGCAGCAGGGCGATATCCTCTGCATCCCAGGAAAATATGCAGTTGGATATCCGCCCCATGAACAGGCCATGCAGCTGGTGGCTCTCAGTGGTGACACCCAGCGCCAGACGACGCATGAAGTGCCACACGTCGAGCCTCACCACCAGCTGGTCCCACTCTGGGAACATGTTTGCGGCCTTGGACCTGCCCCTGATGGCACAGCAGTCCCGGTCCACATAGAGGAGCTGGGGAGGGTCCTCTCCAGCGTTGGCGTAACGCTGCACAAGTCCTGCGCACATGGGCAGCAGGCCCTTGCCCTCACCTTCTGTGAGCACCGAGATGAGGACCTGCCCCACCTCGTTGCCCACATTGGTGACCCATTCGGCGGTGTGTGCAGCGTCACCCGCAAGTTTCTTGGCCACCTGAATATGCACACACAATTACAGGCGGCTGAGAACATGTTTTTTCCATATGGGCTCAAAATAATGCATATTTAAAGTGAAAACACCTCCCACAAAAGAAACAAGACATTATTCATTACAATATTTAAAACTGAAATGCTTTACCTGCTTAGTTGAGTCCATCTTCAAGACGGACCCATACACACAGGTGACCTTTGACTTCAACTCCTCAAGCCGTAACAGCACATCCTGGGCATATACTGTTAACAGCCATTTTGGAGAGGGCACTGGCACCCTTTGGGGTGGGGGTGTCGCCGTGAAGTGCCCCAGAAACTTGCGGCACATGGAGAGGTACCTGATGGACCGTGCCCTCCAGTGGAGGTGGTGCTGTTTGCACAGCTGCTTGTACAAGCAGGAGGCACTGTTCCCCAAAGTGCGCTCCTGCATCAAGCGAGCCACCCTCTTGTCGCAGGACAGCCTGTTAGAGAGACAGGGAGACAGAGAGAGAGGGACAGGGAGAGAGGGCCTTTTGGTCATTTTCCCAAACAAACTGCTGCAAAGTGCACCGCAGAGCGGCCAAACACCTGTCGCACACACACACACACACACACACACACACACACACACACACACACACAGGTTCAATAACACTATTGAAATGAAAACACTAACTTGTAGGTCAGGATAGCAGGGAACTGCTCACGCTGACCCGGATCAAGCTGATCGAAAATGTCCTGCGACCACGCTGACACCTTCTTCTTGCATCGACGGCATTCAAGGTACTCCGTGGCCATGAAGTACCAGCCGTCGATGTCCAAGACCTTCCGGACGGTCTTGTACAGACCGCATTTTGTCAGCCGGCGTTTCTCACGCCGACAATTTGGGTCTGCACAGAGTGGCTTGAATTCCCATAGGCGGACAGGAATCCAGAGGAACAGCCGACTCTGGAAGAAGGCATCAGGTGATGAGGGTGGCTGGTTGTAGGTAGGCCTGGGTCCAGGAGGGAAAACCCACATGCTGGTCAGAGACGGCTTGATGTCCAGGTACCCCCTGCTGTCACGGCAGACAGCCGCCTGTGACACCCACTTGTGCTCTTCCGGGGGAAGGGAATTCTTCCACCCAGGTGGAAGAAGAACCTGGAAAAAGTGAAAACATTTGTTGCCGATCTACAAGTTCACAACGAGTTTCACAACGAGTCACGTTGTGAGCTTGTAGATTGGCTATTTTTGCCCTGAGTCAAAATACTATTACTCACATCATCAGTGGGAGCTGCCAACTGCAGGGGGGCTGCTGTCTCTGGCACCAGCATGCGGGTAGGACCCTGAGGCACTACAGGTGTCTGCAGGGGGGCTGCTGGCTCTGGGACTGGAGCCGCTGGCTCTGGGACTGGAGCCGCTGGCTCTGGGACTGGAGCCGGACCCTGAGGCGCTGCAGACACTGCCACTGGAACCGAAGCCACCACGGCTGTGGCTGTCTGATCTCCAGTGGCTGCACGTTAAAGCAAAAAGAATCAAACAGTTGGACCTTAAATGTGTGTGTGAGAGACCTAAACACCAAGAGCTCTCAACATCCTTACAGCTCTCTGTTTCTAGCAGTGCTGCCAGAAACAGGTCATCATCAGCTCCAACAGGGAGCTGTGATGATGGTGGTGGTGCTGCTGCTGCTGGTCGTAGGGCTGGTCGGGCAGGTCTCCCTGCATGACACACAAAGCATGAAAACATACAAGATTCACATTCAAGGAACAAACAAGATCATGGAGAAATGTAATATTATTATGGGTACACTTTTCAGGCCATTATCACCAGTAGAAATTGGAATGTTCTGAGTCTCCATTAAATAACTATTGCAACATGTTTGTCTTATTTCACAGCTCACGAATCACGAGTACAAGTGTGAATGTTTCACCTTAAGACAGTTACATGTGAAATGTCACATGTCACGTGAAAAGTGTGAGATACATGCATGTTGTCATCACAGTGATGAACAGAGTGAGTTACCTGGAACTGCAGGCCTTGCGGTCCATGGTCCATAATGTTTGGCCACCTTGGCCTGCAGTTGGGCAGTGGACAGGCTCCTCCGTCCCAGAAGGTCCGCCAACCTGGGGCCCAGAGGCCTTTGACAACATTCAGAAGAGTCATAGACACATCAAGCACTGTATTTCTCCTTCCTGTGTATACTGTTAATCTACATTAAATGTAATACTTACGCTGAACCAGCAGTTCTGGGCAGGGGCAGTCCAGCTGGGGCAGACCGCTCCCTATGGCGCCCTACAGGGACCTGTCTCTCCAGCCAGTTTGAGGGAGCTGGGAGACAAATCAGCATTTGAATTAGCCTTTATTTTGTTTAGCACTTAAACAAAACAAAAATAGATTTCAATTAGTATTTAGTTGTTTAGCAGTTTTTAAAAGAACCTTGCAAAGCAGCTTTACAAGTCTGTGAGCAGAGTGTCACGTGATCGGTTTAGAGTTACTGTTTTAAATTACAAGTGGATTATAAGCAATTATAGCAATGTGCAAAAGTTAGTGTACTAACCTATTTTTGTTATAGTGCATTAATACCCCAGGAAGCACAGCCAAGTTGTACAGATACAATTGAATCAGCTATTCACATACATACTGTACATAGATACATACATACATACATACATACATACATACATACATACATACAGGCAGCTAGCTTATTAGTGGATCTAAAAGCAATGTAAAAGACATGCAAGCACTACAGTTTACAGCGGGCACTACAGTCTACAGCGAGCACTACAGTCTCCAGCGAGCACTACAGTCTACAGCGGGCATCGGCGACGCAAGTGTCTATACCTACCCTTCAGGCGACATTGTTACCTACCTTACTGCTTCAATGTTTATCCAGTTTAAGCTAATGAATGACAGAACAGTCACAACAGGTTAAATTTCATATTACCTCAATTGTGGATAGGTGTGGACAGCACACTGACATGAAATACATTTCTATACCTGGGTTGTCCTTCTCCAAGGCTGCTGCCACAGAGCTGGTGGCTGGAGCAGCAGCAGGAGTCTGGGAGGAGGGTACACCTGCGTGGGCGGACGTACACACACAGAGAGAGAGAGAGAGAGAGAGAGAGAGAGAGAGAGAGACAGACATACAGACAGACAGACAGACAGGCTGAGATTTAATATGTATTACACACACACCACATAATGCAATGTTTGTATATTCACTCACCAGGGCCTGCAGATGCCAGTCGTGGGCGCTTAGGGTCAGGAGGCTGAAGGGTGGAACCTGCTGAGTTCCTCTTCTCCTGATCCCTACGCGCTATGTACTTTTTCAGCATCTCCAGGCGACCCCCCTTTTTCTTAGGGACCGTGTCCCGTATGGACTGGACATATCTATGGGGTAACATAACAGTATATATATATATATATATATATATGCATTAAGAGACAAACAAGCAATATAACTCTTAGTTACTAACCTCTCCGTCTCTGCAGAGTCATACAGGGCCCTGTATGACTTGTCGGCATGCGGCCCAAAGCCCACCACATTCTCGTCCTCCTCCGTGCGCGAGGCAACGCCGTCCCTGACCCGGCGAGCGCTGATGGCTCTCTGGACCTCAGGGTACGGCTGGACGTAGCGGGCCAGGGCGTCCTTATTGTCCATACATGGGCCAGAGGTGGTGACTCCAGCAGCACGCTCCGCCTGCAGAGATGTTTTGACGACAACAACAACACAGAGTCAGGGAAAATATGATACAGGTTCACAAAGATATGAACTGCTAATATGAACAGTGCTGACCTCATGTGAACCAAGGAGATGCAGGGTATATCCAGCATCATGCTCCAGCAGCCACTTGAAGGTGTGACCCCGGTACTGACCAAACTGGACCTCACTCTCACCGAGGACCAGTTGGCCATCACCGAGGTCTCCACCTGCTGCTGTCACCCTCTCCAGGGCATCGCTGCACACCCTTTGTGCCTTCTTGGCACGAAACGGAGGTAGTTTCCCCGCCTTGAAGGCAAGGACAATGCTCGCCGCTTCGTCCGTGAGCAGGAGGGTGAGCTCCCCCGACGCTGTCAATCTAAATGTGGGTTTGCTTTCCATTCTACGTGTAAACAAAAGCAGAATCAAACAATGATCTTAATCAATTTGTCATTCAAAAATATGCAAAAACCTGAATAAAAAACAACATGAAGCCATGTCTGCACAGATTGCCATTATTGCCAATAACTGATATAATGACATTTTGATTTTGATATATATCAATTAATGACAATTGGTTATTTTTGATATTCAACAAATAAATACTGTATATAGGTTAAGTACAGATACAATGCAGGGACAATTGCTCATTCACATGTTAACATTCAACACTGTCTAATCAATCATGTACAAACAAAAAAGAATACACATATAAATGATCAGGTCAGGTTTATGATTGATTGAATTATTTAACAGTTTGCAGAATGGCTACATAAGCACAACTCAATACAAATACTGTTACTGTAGACGACACACTGATAAAGCATTACACTGGTTTACAACAGGGTCCACCATGTTGAATTCATCAGAACATTTAGAGACATGTCTGTTCACTTTTTGTTCTAAATACATTGAAATTATGGAATGCATCAGTGGTTTTCAGCACTTTTGTTTTCATATAAAGGTTCCATCATACATGCATCGCCATTGAGCCTTCTAATAAACCAAGTAATGCATAATATCACATGTTTAAATAAGTCCCAGTCATGACAGTAACATCAAAACCAAAATACCTTTAACACACAATGCTATATGTGTTCAGTGAACCTTTTTATTTCGGGATTAGTGTTTAAATAGAGGCATTTGAATCATATTTTCGGGAGTAAAATAAACATCTGCCTACCTCTGTCTCTTCCTCCTCCGCTGCAGGTTGCAAAAGCACCGTCCGGTGCTTGGGGAACAAGTGTTGCCATGTCTTGCGACAGAAACCAGCGAAAGTTCCCAAACTATTTTGTGGACAACGTGAGGCCGAAATCCGCTTGTAATAAGCAGACGTGGCAACGCAAGTGAAACAACGGAAGGCTCAATTAAGTTGACACAGGCCAATGAGAGACTGCACAGTGGTTTCAAGTTACTATACTCTAAGTGTGGGACGCTTTACACAGCATAGAGATGAGTAAAGATGAGTAGTTATGCACACCTTAGAGCATGATAACCTTTTTTAATATATTCTATATTTTTCTAAGCACATTGAGCTAAAGATTGAGTCAGTCAGTCAGTCAGTCAGTCAGTCAGTCAGTCAGTCAGTCAGTCAATCAGTATTGTTATTCAAACCTTTGCTTGTGCATGACCTAATTTTTTCCAAAAATTGGAACAATACAGAGTAGATTAGTTTAATACAATTGGAACAATACAGAGTAGATTCGTTTTTTAATAAAATTGGAACAATACAGAGTAGATTAGTTTAATAAAATTGGAACAATACAGAGTAGATTAGTTTTTTAATAAAATTGGAACAATACAGAGTAGATTAGTTTTTTAATAAAAAACAATACAGAGTAGATTAGTTTTTTAATAAAAAACAATACAGAGTAGATTAGTTTAATACAATAGCATGTTTTTAAATAGCACATTTCATATAGGCTATATGTACATGGGGTTAAATGTTATATCCAAGGTTAATTTTTTAGATGTGAGATTGTAGATTGGCTATTTTAGTATTTGTATTGTCCTTTTATTTTAACAACTGTCTTAATTATCAGCTCACATTAATAATGTCAATAACGGTATCACCCAGATGGTCTGTGATTACACCTTCTGCACCCTTTAGCAAAATATAACGCCCCTTATAACGCCCCTTTTTGACTGTAATGTACAGTCACCGAAAAACACCGGCGTTGCCATGTTTTGCTGCAGAAACCAGCGACGGTCCTCAGCCCGTCTAGTGGAACGAGTGAGGCGCTTGCAACGAGCAGACGTGGCAACGCAAGTGAAACAAAATGAGGTCTTCCGTTGGCCGGGGAGTTGAAACGGCTGGGCCAATGAAAGACCGCACGCTTTCGGGAGCCAATAAGGCAGGGGAGCAAAACAGAGAAGAATGGCCCGGATCTTTCCTTTTGGTTTGATCCCAATCTTCTCTGTATCGTTCCAATTTCAGTTCCTTTTGGTTTGATTCCAATCTTCTCTGTATCGTTCCAATTTCACTTCCTAGGATCCCAATCTTCATGTGTAGCAGAAGCTGACACAGGAGCACCCTGGCTTGACCAAATATATAAGGGTCTCAGTCTGGACATCCATGAGTCTCACGGTTGAGGTTACTTGGGGAGGGTACTGTGGGAGTACTCATTGGTGTTCACTAACAAGAAAATTGACGCCTGCCTGCCTGCCTGCCTGCCTGACAGACAGATAGATATATAGCTATATCAGTCTGGACATCCATGAGCCACACGGTTGCGCATTGGTGAAACTGTGGGAGTGTCCTCGTTGCTGGAATTCCACTTCCTAAGTTTGCTCCCAATCTTCTCTGTATCGTTCCAATTTCAGTTCCTCCCAATCTTCACTGTATCGTTCCAATTTCAGTTCCTATGATCCCAATCTTCTCTGTATCGTTCCAATTTCACTTCCTATGATCCCAATCTTCACTGTATCGTTCCAATTTCAGTTCCTATGATCCCAATCTTCTCTGTATCGTTCCAAATTCACTTCCTATGATCCCAATCTTCACTGTATCGTTCCAATTTCAGTTCCTATGATCCCAATCTTCACTGTATCGTTCCAATTGATTGATTGATAGATAGATAGATAGATAGATAGCGATTTATCTATAGATCGATCTATCTATCTCAGTGTGGACATCCAGGGGTCTCACGGCTGAGGTTACCTGGGGAGGGTACTGTGGGAGTCCGCATTGGTGTTCACTAACAAGAAAATTGGCGCCAGATCGACAAAAGGAACGTAAAATTTCAGTTCCTTTTGGTTTGATCCCAATCTTCTCTGTATCGTTCCAATTTCAGTTCCTTTTGGTTTGATTCCAATCTTCTCTGTATCGTTCCAATTTCACTTCCTATTGGTTTGATTCCAATCTCCTCTGTATCGTTC